>NW_006777108.1:1201408-1206244 GCF_000442215.2 Lipotes vexillifer
GGTTCAGTCCAAATCTCTCTTGTGGCAAATGAGGAAGTTGAAAACCAGAGTATGTGATTTGTCCAAAGTTACAACTTAGGGTAAATGGTTTCAGAGGCCTGTTGCCAGACTCCCGGACTAGGGATTTTCAGCCTTTAGCCAGTTAGACGGTGTGGTACTTCTGTGTTCTGGTCCACACAACATCTGTTCCAACTTTCTTCTTGTTTGGCTTCCTGGACCATAGATGCTGGAAAAGCTGCAAACTGCATTACCCAGACTTTCAGCCAGAATTATACAAGTGACCTGCTTAAAAGAAAGAATTAATAGCTGGACTGTAAATCTTACTGATGCTTGAGCACAGTTTAATCTTTGGTCAAACTTCTTGAATATCCACTGTTCTTAACTGAGGAATCCAAAGATGTTGCTAAGTACGCTGTACCTAGTTATCAAGATTGTTTACTGTATAACCTGTGATTTAGGGACTGTGGCTGCAATAACGAGTGGGAGCTTATCACAGTGACTTTGGGAAGCTAACATGCTTAGGAAAGTGTTTAAGCTCAGGGATCCTAAACTCTGCGGTATCCTTTGCTGATATGATCCACACTCACTTCAGTTTCTTTTCATTTCCTGTGACCAAAACATACCCAGTGCATGTGACTGGGGACATCAAAAGCTGCATCCAGGGCCTCTGTGACGCTGTTGCTCTGGATGTTCTCTCTACTGGATCCTTTCTTAAAGCTAAGTAACCATTGTGTTGGGCAAGGCTATTGTGCCTTGACGGTCTGAATAACCATCCAAACGGGAAACTCACTCTGGTGACCTGGCCTTGAGGTTCTGTCAAGCGGATCCACCTGAGTGTGACTTGGAGGCAGAAGGGAGCACCAGGTGATGTGGCAAAGCCATCAAAGCTTTGAGCAGGTGCAAGAACAGAAGTATCTTGTTTTTCTCTGGGGCATGCCAGTGTCTTTCCACTGTCCAGACTATAGCATCATAGGTGCGAGTAGCAGGGATTTTTCCCTTATAGCTAATTCAGTTTTGGTGGGATGCATTTCCCAACTCTTTGCTCCGGGCTGTGTAGATGCCATGCGCCAACCAAACCCTTTCCATATGCATCTTTCCACCAGGTGGAGGGGATGCTTTTTCTGCCACAAAGAACCCTGATCAGTAGAGTTAGGGTTTTCTTTTCTCCTTGGCATTGAAAGGATTGTTCTGAGCATTTTTACTCTAGTTTGGCTATAACTTCTGTTTAAAACCCTGATCTGAGTTAAGCCATCCCACCTACAGACCCTAAGGGGCAAGATCAATTTCTGCTGGATTCTGCCTAAAGTTCAGAAGCGCCACACAGCTGCCTATGACTTGTTTTTGAACCGCTGACCCACCACTTAGCTTTTCTGGTCAGTCAGTCAGACAGACAGACAGACAACCACTTGAAGAGGAAGGGGAACTGGACCTGTGGTTAACTCTCCTTGGGTCTCCACGGCCAGGAGAGTTTGGGATAACTTGGGAGACCTCTCTGGCCTCGTGAACTTAAGACAAAACAGCCAAGGAAAAGAAAGTTTGGGAACAAGATGCTTCACCAAGAGCCTGCTTTGCTCACACAACAGAGAAGTCAGGAAAACCAGTGCAATGGGGTGGTCCCCACCCACCTTGCCAAGGCAGCAATACTTAACTCCAACTCTTGTCAACTACCCGTCAGAGCAGCAAGGCCTCGGCTTCAATTGCCAATGGAACAATTAGCCAAAACATATACATGGGGACTTCCTGGTGGTCCAGTGGCTAAGACTCCATGCTCCCAATGCTGGGGGCCCGGGTTCAATCCCTGGTCAGGGAACTAGATCCCACATGCTGCAACCAAGAGTCTGCATGCCACAACTAAATATCTCACATGCCGCAACTATGACCTGGCAGAGCCAAATAAATAAATAAATAATTTTTAAAGAATAGGTAAGTATTGAGACATTGTGAAAGCTGCAAAGAGAAAAAAAAATGAGAAAAACACAATTCTCTCTCACAGGAAGCTTATGTATTAGAAGAAAATTCAGTCTCTTTTGATGCATTTAAACCATGTTGGAGGAATTCTGGGGAAGGAGAGAGAGACCAGTGTGGAACCAGAGAGAAGGGAATAGGTTGGTCCAGGGACGTTAGGGACCCTGAAGCTGGAGGTCTCTAAAAATGAAGAGGCAGCATTTGAGGGGACAGGTGGAAGAGAGAAGACTTTCTAAGTAGGACAGAAACGGGTAGAACAAAGTAGAGAGGAGATAGGAACAAAGAACCGCCAGTGAGTAGACTCACTTGCTTAAAGGGAAATGATTACATGGACAAAGCAAAAAGAGTGTGCTCCTTTAGGACATAAAGAAAAGGGGCTTGAACAGTCTTGGATCTGAAGTTCCGCTATTGCCCCGCCCGTCCTCAAAAAGGAGAAAGGCAGTAAATCAGCAAGCTTAGGCTTCAATTTGTTGTGCAGCTGCCTCCTGAGTGTCTCAGAACTAGGACACACATTGTATGGCTACAGAAATATAAGCAGAAAGAAAACATGCCACGTTAACGGAACTGCATGAGGTTCATGAACTTCACCAGAAGGCTCAAGTTTGAAAGAGGAAAGTGTAAGAGGAGGTTTTTACTCGTACCCATTTATCTAGTAACGCATATGATTGCCTTTTCTGAGTGGGGTCCAAAGCAGTAGAAGGCTCTACAGCAAGTCAAGAATCCAGTGCAACTGCTCTTCCCTTGGGCCTATGACAGGGGTTCCAATGAGACTCAAAATGTCTATAACAAATGGGGCTGACGTATGAGCCTCTGGTGAGTGACATAAGGAGAATCACAGCCTAGAGCTAAAGGGTTTCAAAGCAAACTCACACCCTCTTCTGCAGAAAACTGTCCTTTTGAGAAACAGCTTTTGGCTTGCTGTGAGGTACTGATAAAGATTAAATGCCTAACCATGAGATATCAAGTGACCATGTGACCTGAGCTGCCTATAACAAACTGGGTGCTGACTCACTAAACCGTAAATTGTGTTTACAGCAGCAATCCATCAGCAAGTTCTATGATGAGATGGCTCAGACTTCTTTGACACCTACTTTGCTTGCATTATCTCTTTTCCCTCAGTCCACATTTATGGCCCCTGTGAGTTCCTTTGACCAATTGATTGAGAAGGAAAAAACTCAGTCCTGGTTTACAGATGTTTCTGCACAACATGCTAGCACCAACCAGAATGGCCGCAGCATTGCGATCCTGCACAGAACTTCAAGCAGTTTATTTGATTGTTCACTTTGCACCAGAAGATGGACAAAAGTATGTACCTACATTGATTTAGGGGCAGTTGTTAACAGTTGAGCCAGATGATCAGGGACTTGGAAAAAACAGTATTGGGAGACACCAGACAGGGAGGTCTGGGAAAAAAGTATGAAGATGAATCTCAGAAAGGGCACAGAGTGTGAAGATATTTGTATCCCATGTGACTGGTCATCAAAAAACATCCATTGCAGAGGAGGTTCTCAGTAATCAGGAGAACAAATTAACATGGTGTGTGGATGTCATTCGATCTCTCCTCAACTACCCCAGTGCTTAGTGAGCCCACGTACAAAGTGGCCATGGTGGCCAGAATGGAGACTTCCCCTCACCAAGGCTGACCTGGCTTCTACTCTTGTTGAGTGCCTGATCTGCCAACATCAGAGATTAATGCTGAGCCCCCTGATGTGCCAGTATTCCCCAGAGGGACCAGACAGTTACCTGGTACATATTGATTACATTGGTCTCTTCCCTACATGGAGGAGGCATGGACTTATTCTCATTGAAATAAACTGTATCTGGACATGAGTTGGCCTTTCCTATTTATAGTTCCCTGCCAGCACCCCAGTTTGTGAACCTCTGGAATGCTTTATTCATCATCATGGTATTGCATAAATATTTCTCCTCATCAGGGACCTCATCTCAGAGCAAAAGTGCACAATGGCTCATTCCAGTGGAGTTCATCAGTCTTCCACTACCCATCACCTAGAGGCAGCTGACCTAGTAGAGTGGTGGAACAGCCTACTGAAGATGAGTTATGATGCCAGTTGGAGATAATATCCTGAATGGATGGGGTTCTATTTTACAGGATGCAGTTGACATTTTTTAATCAGCGACCAATATATGGTACTGTTTCTCTCATAGTCAGAATACATGGGTCTGTTATTGAATGGGGGCCCCACTGCTCACCACTTACAAAATCAATTATGTACTCACAAATGTCGGTAGAATTAATCAGAATGTCAGCAACCTGGGGAGATGGTGGACTCAACATCCCCCAAAAATCACCTCCCCAGTTTCTGCTCAGCCATGAACCTTTTAAAGGGAAGGAGGGAAGTCATCTCAGTCAATCATTGAGATGGGGGTCAGAGTTGTCACCATCCCCCCACTGCGTGCAGGCTCATCAACTTCTTGTGATCTTCCTCTAGATGTTATCTTGTTCATACAGTTTGGTCACAGTTTGTTTGGGAGGTTACTGAATGGGAAGCTAAGGAAGAGATCTAGTCATCTGTTCATTACTTCTTCATTTCTACTTCTTTGATCTACGGAAAGAACTGACAAGTTAAGCAAGGTATTGTGTGATTAAAAGACTTGAAAGGTATGCTTGGACTGGAGATGAGTAGAGCATGGGGGTGTCTGGTTTAAGAGTTAGTTTCAGGGCTTCCCTGGTGGCGCAGTGGTTGAGAGTCCGCCTGCCGATGCAGGGGACACGGGTTCGTGTCCCGGTCCGGGAAGATCCCACATGCCCCGGAGCGGCTGGGCCCGTGAGCCATGGCCGTTGAGCCTGCGCGTCCAGAGCCTGTGCTCCGCAACGGGAGAGGCCACAGCAGTGAGAGGCCCGCGTACCGC
>NW_006777108.1:1206524-1253591 GCF_000442215.2 Lipotes vexillifer
AAAAAAAAAAAAAAAAAAAAAAAAAAAAAAAACTTAGTTTCAATAAAACTTTGCTAAAGTGACAAGAAAAGGGGCTTCTTGCTGAGGGCGATTTCTTGCAAAGAGCTGCTTACAGGTCCAGGAATCGACATATGGAATTCCATGTGGTTCCCCTCACTATTAATAATCCAAGTGCAGAATTTTTGATTCCTGTTCCCACAACCTTGGACTTTGCCAGTTTAGAAAGGAGCAATGTTTCCATCACTGCACACAATGGTGGTTCTACTGAATTAGAAATTAAGACTGACACCTAGGTCCTCATGCTACTGATCTTATAGGTAAAGATGGGCTTAATCTACTGCTGAGATGAGTGATCCTGATGACTAAAAGGAAGTTGGGTTGCTGCGCTATATTAGAGTAGGGAGAATTATGTGGAATGCAGGAATTTCTCCGCCCCCACCCACCCAAAAAAATAGCAGGTCCACTGAAGATTCTGACCCTTCAGGAATGAAGTTTTACAACATCCCACCAGGCACAACACCTTGACCTTCTGAAGTTATGGCTGAGAGGCAAGGAAACATGAGATGGGTAGTGGAAGAAGGAAGTTACAAACATATCCCTGTGACTAGTTGTAGAAACAATGACTAAATGGCTAGATATTATTTCTCCTTTGCATTTTGTATGAATGGGTGTATTTGTGTGTATTTGTAAATACAAATTTATTTTTCTTTCACATCCTTCCACGTACTATTTTATATATGTTTACCATTTAGTCTCTAGGTGACCAAATATTCAGATAGAACTGTGACTGAATTGGGGGAATTATTATGGCCCAGAGGTACACAGTGTGACTGCTAATGAAGGTGGATTCATTTACGGTTGAGACTTTGGGCCCCTAATTTTGAGAAAAGGGTGAGAATATCTTTACTTGAACAAAGGATAGTTGCATTTCTGCATAAAAACATAGAGTTGTTTTTGTCATTGTTTGGAAGACAAATAGGCATAGAAGTGATGTGTATGTGTGCTGAGTAGCCAAAGGGAGGAGTTTGTCAGTGATTAGGTTATGATCTCTCAGCTTCAAACCCACCGTCTGCTTTATGAGGTTGGGGCTGCCCCTCTGCAAATATTTCTGCTCTGCCGCAAGGCTCTGTTAGGCTCTGCCAATAGGGGGCGCTAGAGAAAAACTACTGGACAGGCAGGGGAGGAAGAGGCTTGCTCCCTCCTGTTACTTACTGTGTGCTGCTTATTTGCTCTTCATTTCTATCAGGGTCAGCCCAGCCTCACTTCCCTTTAGAAGTGGCAGCTTATTCTCTGCCATTTGCAAACTGGCCTCATCAGACCATCTCAGAGACGCGACCACTAGCTGTCCCCTGCGCTCTCCTTGGAGGTCTGAGCTTCAGCTGCTCAAATCACCAACTCGAAGCTTCTGAAGCTTAATAATTTCAACCTCTCCCTTTATTCTTCCAGCCCTAGAATTGATAGATGCTTTCTGGAATCTCTCTCTTTGATATCTTAGTGTTCTCTCTTTGCTTTCTTAGTTCTTCAATAACTAGTTAACAATTCTTTATATTAAATTATGTCAGTGGAAGTGCCTGGTATGGTTTCTATCTCCTGAGTGGCACCCGATTCAAAAGACACACATAGACTGGATCATAAAGCATCGTACAATATACCTGGTAAGAAGTTTGGACTTACCCTCAACAAGATGGTTGAAGGGTTTTTAAAGCAGGAAAGTGACATAATTTTTCTCAAATTCAAATTGGATTATCCTGGCTGATAATCCAATTTGAATTTGGAGGGGTTGGAGGGGTCAATACTAGAGGTTGCTAAGAAGGTGTGGCAGAAATCCAGATGAGATGCTGGCTTGAACTGAAGAAGCGACAGTGTTGACAGAAGAAACTGAGTAAATGTAAGAGCTATTAAATATCGAATACTATTAGAATCAACAGGAATTGGTGATGAATTGGTTAAAGGTAGGAAGGAGGGAAAGGAATTTCTTTCACATGGAGGTGAGACAGGAAGCCACCAAGGATGATACACAGCCTCATGTAATGACAGCTGGTGATTCAATTCAGAAAAAGAAGCCCAAACACTGAAGGGTAATCAGGTTTAGGGCAGTCACATCAATTCAGTTGTGAACTGTGGTCTTTGGGTCTTAGGACATCTAGGGGTGGCTGGATTCAGAGATATGGAACTCACGAGAAGTAGATTTGACCTGGAGAGAGAGATTTGGGAGTCATGAAAATGCCTGGTAAGAGAGCAAATGAAATTGATGGAGTGTCCAGGGGGAGAAGGGAGTGAGAAGAGGTCTAGGGTCAAAACCCTAAAACACAGTGTGAGGATGTTTGGTGTGGTTTTGGAGTAAACAGTTGTAGTTCTCTCCATTTCTGAATTTGAAAGGTACTATCAGCTCTGTTCAGATTTAGGGCCCATTTGTGGGACTTAAGGACTTCAGAAAGGAGCTTCACAATCTCCCCCTTTTGGAATAGTTGCTATGCTGTCGTCTAGCGTTCACTGCCATGCCGGTGTCTCCCTGCATAGGGGATTCTAGCGGAGACCGCCTTGTTCATTGGCATGACTCCTAGGTGGCCAGTGTGGGGCGCTCATCTCTGAGGAACTGATGCAGAGGTGCCAGAGGAATGCTGAGACCCTGTGGGCAACACGAGACCTCTGAGTGAGTTAGACTACTGCAAAGCCGCGTCTAAAGGGCCACTTGGTAGGACATGACATATAGGTGCTGACCCAACAGGGCACCAATCTATTACCTTGACCAATTCAATTATATTTTCCTTTGAGGAGTATAATGGTGTAATGGTTAAAGGCACAGGTGATAGGCAGACTAAAAGAGCTGATCCCAGCACCTTGCACTGAGCAGCTGTTTGACCTCCAGCAAGTTACCTCACTCTAAGTTTCAGATTATTCATGGATGAAATGGTGAAAGTCATAGCAACCCCAATCGTAGGGAAGTTGACGTTTAAATGAGAAAATCCTTATACATCCCAATGCCTGGTATATAATAAGCCTACTCTGTGAGCTATCTGTGCTAGATATCAGTTTATTTAGGCTCCTCTCCAAAGTCAGCCTGCATTACTGGCTCTGTGATCCTGAAGATTTAAATATTTCTTCTTTGCAGTGAGCACAGTGTGAAGCTTTATCAATGGAGGGTTTTTGCAGGAGATGGGATTTCTCTCCCAGAGTATGGTATGCTGCCATTTTTGCTTCTTGCTCCTACTGTGTGGCTGTCAGTGGCACATGTGTTGGGATATCCAGTGGTACTCTGCCCCAGCTGTATGTAGCCTGGCCTGAACTGGTGATCACTTCATATGGCCCTCCCAGCATGGATACAGAGCATCCCAGGCCTTGTGGCACTCTGCCCACAGATAGGCTTCTGATGCTCCAGCTCGCTCTGTGTGCCTGCCGCCAGCCTCAGCCTGCTGGCACTCCCTGAGTTGTTTTCCAAGGCCCTCCAGACATGCACACTGCACACCCCAGGCTGCGCCCTGCCCTGACAGTCAGCAGGGTCCCAATACCCCAACTTCCTCTGCAAGCCTGCCTGCCAGCCAGCCTGCCTCAGCATATCTGCCGGAGGGTAATTTCCTGCTTGCCTGGAAAATACAGACTAGCTCTAGAGCCTGGGCAACACAGCAAGCATCTCTGCTATTGTGTGGGCTGAAATCACACCTTCTCCAGTGAGCTCAGAATCCCAGCCTTGGGGAGGGTGCTTCATTCCAACTTTGTCCTTCCTTGGGTACCCTCCCTCAGCCCTAGGCTATTCTCTAGAGTTCCCTTTACATCTTTAGAGTTACTTCCCTATTATATTTAATACTTTTTTAATTTTAAACTTTTCATATTCAAATTAATGGTAGTTTCTGTCTCCAGAATGGACCCTCGTACACTATTTTTAGATATTTTATTCAACAAATACCTACTGGGCTTCCCTGGTGGCGCAGTGGTTGAGGGTCCGCCTGCCGATGCAGAGGACGCGGGTTCGTGCCCCGGTCCAGGAAAATCCCACATGCCGCGGAGTGGCTGGGCCCGTGAGCCATGGCCGCTGAGCCTGCGCGTCCGGAGCCTGTGCTCCGCAACGGGAGAGGCCACAGCAGTGAGAGGCCCGCGTACGCAAAAACAAACAAGCAAACAAAAAAAAACATACTTACTGAGTTCTTGCAATGTGGGCAGCACTGTTCTAAGTAGTAGCAAAGCATCAGTGAACAAGACAAAATTCCTGCCCTAGGAAAGTTGTATTCTCTATAGGAAGATTGGGGCATCGGAGTTAAATGATGTGAGATGTCTCGTAGGCTCTAGAAGGCACAAGGTGTCCCTCACATGTTTCATAAACCTAAGCTTTGAGATAAAACTCACATCTGCTCCCTACTTTAGAATAGTTGGTTTAAAATACTAATTCAAATCCAGTTCCTTCAAATGTATCTACCACAATCTTTTTGTTTAATCATATTTTAAAGTCAAATTGCTTTTGAGTGAGCTTGTCTTGTAAGTTCATTATGATATATATTTTAAATTTAAAATTTTACTATTCTTTACTATCCTGGTGCTTGGCACCGTTTCAGTCATCTACGGTGAGTGGCAGTATTCGATAGATATGTTGTTACTATGCAGATATTCTTTTGAAGTTGCTGAGCAACAATTATTCCCTATTCAGCTCTTACCAGCTTTTGCACAAAGACGTTTTGAAACCCTGAAGAGGGTGTAGTATTTCAGGTATCTAGCTTTGAACTCTTATTTCTTTGTTAAAATAGAACCAGTTAATCTTACAATTTGTACAAAAATGATACATTTATTAAAGTACATAGTAATTGCCAATTGAACCCAGCATTTCTACATGTTTCTGTCAAACTTAAGAGATATCCAGAACACAAAACTAGTTGGAATAAGTGAATTAGTGTTTCAAATTCACTAATCTTGAGTGTCAAAATGAATTTCTTAAATAAATTCTGAAAATGAAAAGATGAAAAATGAGATTAGGCTAGATAAACTTACCATCTTCAAATTCAGTAATTTTATATGAATCTAATTGACATTACAAAGATCCTCTAGTCCCTTCTCTATCAGGTCTCTTACCAAAAGAACAAAATTAGAAAGCAAGAGAAAATGCAAACCACCCTCAAGTATTGTTCACTGCAAAGCCAAGTTTATTTGAAACACATCAACTAACTTGGTGCCAAGGGCTAGAAAGCAAAGACCTTTATAAAAGATGAATTAAAGCAACAAGCGCAGACACAAAAGTAACATTATCTTTATTTTCCCTCGCAAACAGGTATGTTCTTACATTACCATACTGACCAAGTTCATAAAATGTTATGAATACATCAAAATTGTGGAGAGTTTGTTTAGGCTAAAAGAAAGAGGGGAGCTAATTAAAAGAAAGAAAACTTGTTGTTGATCCTTAATTGAAACAAAATAATTATTTTCCTGTTTCATTTAATCATGGGTCGTTGTTGTTTATGAGTTCTACTGCTTTACTAAAAACAATCTCAGAAATTCGTCAAAATTTCCTAGAGAGCTTTTAAAAACTGTCTAACCCTCTTAAGTGCCCAGGCCCTATCCCGTATAGAATCTTCAGAGTGGGCACCCAATAATCTGTATCTTTAAAAATCCAACATCATACACAATGGTAAAATGCTCTTTAAATAAGTCCCAATATGCTGTGTGTGGGGCAGGGCAAGAGGTTGTTGCTATCTTTTTCTTCCTATGATCTTAACCAAGTGTCTCCAAAAGCCTTTCAGACAGTCTATTTAGAGATTTTTATTTTATTATTTCTCTTTCCTTTGCTGTTAGTTTAAACAACAGCTATCTTTCCCACTCCCAAAGTTTTTACTAGTTTAAAAAATGAAACTCAATGAGGTATACCAGATATACAGAAGAATGTATTAAAACATACATGTATAACTGAAGAATAATGATAAACATTCACATAAACATCACCCAGTCAAAATATAAAACATAGCCACCCAGGACCACAGAAAACCCTCATATGTCCATTACCAGCCACAACCTTGTTTACTCCCATGGAAATAACCATCCTTCCAATTTTTATGACTTATTTCCTTACAATTTTACCACTAATATCTGCGTCTCTTACAATTTTGTTTCATTTTGGCTGCTTTTGAACTTGGTACAAATGGATTCACACCATATGTATTCATTCGTATTTGACTTCTTTCAGTTAGTATTATGAGAAGCTAGAGTTCATTGTTTCATTGTTATATGACTATACCATAACTTTTTATCCATTCTACTGAAGGACATTAGGTTTGTTTCCAGTTGGCAGCTGCTAAAATAATTCTTACATGAACATTCTTGTATCCTAATCCTCCACAAGTGTACATATGAAGGAGTGATTTTGTCGGTGGTAAAGTAATATTAATAACAACAGTACTAGCAAATAACAATGATAGCAAACACTTTATAGTGTTTATTTTCCAGGAACTGTTCTGAGCAGTTCAGCAAACACTTTTATAGCGTTTAGTTTCCAGGAACTGTTCTGAGCATTAACTCATTTAATCCTCACAAGGGCAAAAATTGATTCTTGGAGGCAGGGTAGGAGGACAAAATCTTACTCTTTTTATGTATAAAGTCATATGCTCGAGATAACAGAACTAGAAAGATGGGCTTCAAATCCATATAGTTGGCAGCAGAGTCTGTACTCCACCACCACATTATAATGTAATAGTATGTATAGGCTATAAACATCTTCAAATTTGTAAGAGAATGTTAAAATGTTTTCCAAAGAGGTTATACTAATTTATACTCCTACAAGTAGGATGAGAGTTTCCATTATTTCCTATCTTTTACAATACTTGTTATTCGTCAAATTCCTTATTTTAATCTGGAGGTTGTGTAATACAATATCATTGTGGTTTGCATTTGCATTCCTCTATTACAGATGAGGCAAAGGGTATTTTTTATGTTTACTGATCATGTGGGCTTCCTATTTGTGAATTTCTTGTTTAAGTTTTTTGCCTATTTTCTATTGGACTTTACATCTTTCTCATTAATATGTAGGAATTCTTTAGATGTTCTGAATACTATTTCTTTGGCCACTATACGTGGTGCAACCATTTCTTCACACTCTGAGGCTTGCATTTGCACACTTTACTCCTTTTAATGAAAAAAAGTAACACATTAATATATTCATATTTACTTTTTTCCTTTACAGTTAGAACTGGTTGTGTCTTATTTGAAAAATTCTCTACCACCCCAACATTTTGAAGATATGCTCTGTATTATATTCTTAGTGTTGTAATTTTGCCTTTAATTAAGAAACCTACAGCCAATTCTAGGCACCAAAAAAATTTTCTTTTTCCCCCACAAAAATACTCAATTGTCCCAGAACCATTTATTGAAAGGGAGTCCTTTCTCCACCACCATTATGGCAATGGCAGTACCACCATCGCCAAAAACCAAACCTCCATATAATTAAATGCTACACTGTCTTAATAACTATAGTTATGTTACTGACCGGAGTTCTTCTTTAATCAATAGAAATTAGTAAGAGGCCAGACAAGAAATTCAGGCAAGGCTTTATTGGGACTCATGCTGCAGCACAAGGGAGTGAAAGCAAGCAACAGGTTCCCTTGCTAGCTCTCTGGGGTGTGGGCGAGCTGTCATTTAAATGGGGTTAGGGTAGGGGCAGGTCTGGGGGGTTGGACAGGAGGGGCAGCTTGGGTGGCCTGCCCACCCCTTTGGTGGTGCTGAGATCACGCGCAGTAGCCTGCTTTTGCTCCCAGCACCTCAGAAGTGGCGGTTGGGTTTTGGTCTTTTTTGTTTCTTGTTTTTCATAATTTGCCCCAAATGTACATGCACGCAGTTACTTTTCAGTCCCTTGTAGTTTCTTTGTATTCTGCTGCTTGAGGAGACATTTGTCCAGGTGCAAGCACTGCAGCAAAGGGTCCCAGGTCCCAGCCTGTCTCAGTTATGTTTGGATATCTCACAGGCAGGGTAAATCCTATTACATTGTTCTTCTTAGAGTGTGCCTTGGCTATTCTTGGTCTTTGCATATCCATATAAATTCTAAAATGTGCTTGTCAATTAGAAAAAGATCATCTGGAATTTTGATGAAAATCGCAATGAAACTACAAACCATTTGGGGATACTTAAGATATTTACAGTATTCAGTCTTTAAATCTTTGAGCATGGAGTACAAGTTCATTTAAGTCTTCTTTTAGTGTCTTTAAGTAAAATTTCACAATTTTCTCCAGAGAGTTTTGAATATCTTTTGTGAAACTGCTTTCTAAGTATTTAATACTTGATATTATTTTAAGGATATTTTCATAAATTTTCATGTTGTTTGTTGCTATACAGGAATGCAGTTGACTTTCATATAGAAATTTTTGCATCTAACAAACTTGCTAAATTCTCTTATTCATTCTAATGATTTATAGATTCCCTTAGATTTTCTACATATATGATAATATTATGAGACTAACAGTTTTGACTTGAAGAGCAGTGATGACAGACATTCTTGTCTTTTCCCCAGCCTCAAGGAGAAAGCTTTCAAGGATTCTTCATCACGTTTGCTGCCGATGTTTGGTAGAAACCATGTAATCAGATTGATGAAGTAACCTTTATACCTACTTTGTTAAGAGAATTTTTATCATGAATTGATGTTGAAAGTTAAGCAAATGCTTTTTCTACATCTAATGAGATGATCATAAGTAAATCTCCTTTAATTTGATTATGTGGCGGGTCATAGTAATTGATTTTCTAACAACTTTGGACTCCTGGCATAAACCTGACAAGGTCATGATGAATACTTGGTTTAGGATTTTTCAACTATGTTCCTAAGTGAAATTGGCATGTAATTTTCCATTTTATCATTTGCTATCAGGAATTTGCCAGTCTGATAAAAAGTTAGTTAGGGAGCAACCCTCTTTCTCTATTCTCTGTAAGGGCTTAAGTTCGGAATTATTTATTTATTGAATACTTGGCAGTACTCATGAAAGAAGTTATTCAGGCCTAGAATTTTCTTTCTAGGAATTTTTATTAATTTAATAACTGTAAAACCATTCTTCTATTTTGGTAAGCTATATATTCCTAAAAATGTGTCCATTTCTTCTACATGATACAAATTTATTGGTTTTTCGTTGCTCATAATATCATACTTAAAAATCACAGAAATAGTTATGTCCTCTTATGCACTCCTGATATTATTTGTGCCCGCTTTTATTTCTTAACTTCACCAGAGACTTGTCACTGTTGTCTTTTTTCAAAGAATGAACTTTTGATTTTTTAAAAATTTTCTGCCCTTATGTTGATTTTCTTCTTCCCTTTGAGATTATTTTATGCTGTTTTTCTAATTTATTAAGTTAGATGCTTCTCTCAATAGTCAGCCTTTTTTTTCTTTTCTTTCTTTCCTTCTGCTAGACATTTAAGGCTATTAATATCCTTCAACTACTGCTTTAGCTACAACCCACATATTTTATTAAGTATTCCACTAGTGCTCAGTTTCACTTATATTCTAGGATCCATTAGGATTTCTTGATTAATTCATGGCTTATTTGGAACTGTTAGCTTCCTAGAATATGGGGTTGTTTAATCACTTACTTCCCAGGTAAATACCAATTAAAAATGATCCTCCTAGTAAACTGAACCTTTCATTTTATGAAGTTACTTTCTTTAGCAATCTCTCTGCCTTAAGCAATTTTTTTCAAATATGTATATATATACATCAGCTTATTTCCGGTTGGTATAACTTTTACCATCATTTTACTTTTAAACGTTCTGTATTATATGCTTTAGGTGTGGTCTCTTACCATAGCATATAATTGGTTTCATTTTTTAACCAGTTTAACAATCTGCCCTTAACTGGGTAACATAGCCCACTTACATTTAAGATAATTACTGACATTTTGAGTTATATCTCTCAATTTTTATCTACTTATCTCCTCGTCTATGTTTTATCTCTTTCCTTATTTTATAATGATTATTTTTTCCTATTTCATTTTTCCCCTCTACTAGCTTGTAAGTTATATACTCATTTCTATGTAACAACCACTAACATGTTATACAGAAATGAGTTACACACTAGAAATCACACTTCCACTTAGTTAATCAGTACTTTTATTCTCTTCTCAGTCCATCCAAACTTAGAGCACTTATTCCAATCACTACCCTACCAACTTACATATTATTGTTTTCTAAATCCCTCATTTCTTAACCCCAGGAAACATCATTATTGTTCCATATGGTAAATGTTCCTTGATTAATCTATATTTACAACAATCTTGGTCCTTTATTCCTTCTTTCATCATCTTTCTACTATACAAAGCACATACTTTAGAATTTCCTTTAGTAAGAACCTGCAGGTGGCAACGGTGCTCATGCTTCTTGTCTGAAACTGTCTTTAGTCCACCGTCATTCTTGAAATATATTTGCTAAGTATAGAATATTAAGTTGAAAGTTATTTTTTGCTCACGCATTACAGTTATCCAACTGGGTTCTGGCTTCCAAATCAGCTAAAGAAAAGTCTAGCTGACGTAACTCTGAAGGTTATCCGCAACTTCTGTTTTAGCTGCTTTTACAAGTTTTTGTCTTCAGCACTCCACTGTTTCACTGCAGTTTATCTAAGTGAGGATTTCATATTTATCCCACTTGAGATAAATCTGTGGACTGGTATTTTTCATTGATTTAAAAATTCTCAGCAATGATTTCTTCAAATATTGCTTGTGCCCCATCATCTATCTGAGACTATTATTAGTTATACATTAGACCCTTTGGATTTCTCCACTCTGATTTCTAAGTTTCTCTTCTATGTTACATTCTGGATCATTTCTTCTGTCTTGTACTCATTGATTCTCTTTTCAGGCCCATCTAATCTTGTGTTAAACCTCCATGTTGGCTTATTTTTACTTTTAATTCGTCTATTTTCCACTTCCAGAATTTCTATTTGGTTCTTTTTTAAATACGCTAGGTCAGATTTTATAATGCCTTGTTTCCTGTAGATATTTTAAAACTTTTTATTTTTTAAACATATAAACATAGATGTTTTGTATTATCCATGTGTTAATTCCAAAGTTATTTTCTTGTATCTTTGCTGCCTTTCATTCATGATGCTAGTCTTCCTTATGGACTTTATTTAAACTTAAGGCATTCATTTCCTAGGAAAACTGTCTAGTATCCTCCAAAGATTTGTTTACATCTGCCAGGCATTCATTCTGGGGCCACTAAATTCATAGCTCAAGTTTTGTCTGTTTTAGCACCCAGATAACTTGAATTTGGGGTGACTTCACTTTGCACAAACACTGGAGCAGGTTTGCTTCTGGCTCACTCTTACCCTGATGGTGTAGTCCTCAGCCGCTGGCTTTCTCCACCTCTGGAGGCCTGTATGCTTTGTCCTCTGCTTACTGTTCCAAAGGACTATCAAAACCAAAGCTGAAATTCACCCTCAGAGCCAAAGAGGCTTCAGCAGTTTCACTTAGATATTGGCCTTGTTAATCTCTTAGAATACTGCCAACTCTACATGCTTCTCAAAAATGCTTTTATATTCTACCTAAAAGTTTGCATTTTCATGAGGAGAAATGCTCAGGTTAACAAAGTCTCCCACATTACTGAAAAGGAAATCTAACGTCTTTGTGAAATGTCTATTTTGTAGCATCCTTTTCGTGCTTATCAATGTCAAGTAATTTCCCATGTCCTTAAAAACCCTTTGTAAATCTAAATTTAAATTGTTTGACTGCAGTGTTATCACAACTCACTTAACCTTTCTGATGTTTGGGGAATTTCTGTTCTCAAATTTTGACTCTTTTAAACACCAATTCTAATAATATCTTTATATCAAAAACTTTGTCCACATTTCTAATTTTTCCCCCCTTAGGACAGAATTCTAGAAATAGAGTTAATGGGTCCAAGAGGTATGATCATTTTTAAAGTTCTCAATACACACTGCCAATTTCTATAAACTGTACTAGATTCCCCTCAACCGCCACCACCAATGGTAAGTTGATAACTGAACCATCTCTAGATCAGATTTGCATGTCAATAAGGCGATGTTTACAGCCAAATGGAGAATAATATATTAAGGAGTATGCCAAAGACAAGGAAGCCATATATAACTTACTACAGAAAAAGAAAAAAATTCTAAGTCTGAAATATCAGACTAGGTAGAGAAAAGGTAATGATTCTGAAATAGTAAAGCAGTAGAGTGTATCAGTTTTAACTATATAACAAACCACCACAAAACATATAGTGACTTAAAAGGACTACCATTTATTTAACTTATAATTAGCAATTTGGGCTGGGATCAGCCGGGCAGTCCCTCTGGGCTTGGCTGGGCTTATTCATGTAACTGCAGTTGGCTGAGAGCTGGCTGGTCTAGGATGGCTTCATCTCTGCTCCACATTCTCCACAAGACCAAGTTTGTTCACATGGTAGCCGGGTAGGTTTCCAGTAGTGCAGGTGGAAGTGTAAAAGCCTCTGAGGCCTAGAGCCTGAGTTGGCATATTGTCGTTACCCACATACTTTTTAGCAAATCAAGAAACAAGGCCAGTTCCAGGTTTGCAGAATTCTAACACGGATGGAATTCCTGACGGGAGGGATTGCAAAGTCACACTGCAATGGGCATGGGTACTAGGAGCAATAGAGAACTATGGCTATTTTGCAGTCCACCACATGGAGTTGTCAGAATTGAATAATGAGAGGGAGGCCTCCAGGAAAATTGTGAAAATCTAGGCTAAATTACAGAATTCTGGACTGAGTATATATTAATATCATTCATTCCCTGAGGAGGGAAGAAAAGTAATTTTAAATATGAGTTGGAAAATGACAATTTTAAACACAGATCTGAAGGTAAGAAATGAGATTTAGGTTGGTGTTATAGATTTAAGAGTATAACTAATATCTGAAGCAATGGATGTGTAAAGTAGGAGTCCTAAAGACGAAATCCCAGAGAACATCACTTTCTTAAAAACGAGAAAAAATATAACCTAAAGGAGAGTTAGGCAGTATACAAACCAAGCAGGAGTGAGTTAAAAGCAGGAGAGTAAATAATACTATCAAGCCTCACAGGATAACATATCAATCTTTTTTCTTTAATTTTTAATTTATTTTTAGCTGCATTGGGTCTTCTTTGCTGCATGCAGGCTTTCTCTTGTTGTGGCGCGCAGGCTCAGTAGTTGTGGCTTGTGGGCTCTGGAGCGCAGACTCAGTATTTGTGACACACAGGCTTAGTTGCTCTGCAGCATGTGGGACCTTCCTGGACCAGGGCTCAAACCCGTGTCCCCTTCATTGGCAGGCGGATTCTTAACCACTGCGCCACCAGGGAAGTCCCTAACATATCAATCTTATACTGATTAATACCCTATTAATTTTGGCAAGTGAGTGGTTACCTTGGTGAGAGCAGCAGATGAGGTAAAAGGAAAAGGAGACAGTGACACTGACGGTATCGCTAAATGGCTGGATGAAGTGAAAGATCACAGAAACTAGGGGAGATTGGGATGGAAATGAAGGCAGTAAAGGAATGATACTGAACAAACTGAGTGGTCAAAGACTAATGCGTTCACAGTTACAGACCCCACTCTCTGACATGCTGCTGATTTCATCAGTTCCCACACTCTTAGTGTCTCAGTATTTACACAGCACACCTACAGCAAACAAAACAAAACCCCAGGGCTTCCCTGGTGGCGCAGTGGTTGGGAGTCCGCCTGCCAATGCAGGGGACACGGGTTCGTGCCCTGGTCCGGGAGGGTCCCGCGTGCCGCGGAGCGGCTGGGCCCGTGAGCAATGGCCGCTGAGCCTGCGCGTCCGGAGCCTGTGCTCTGCAGCGGGAGAGGCCACAGCAGTGAGAGGCCCGCGTGCCACAAAAAAAAAAAAAAAAAAAAAAAAAAAAAAAAAAACCCCACAACAGTTTCACTACATAGTTCAAACAACTCTGTAGGTATTTAAGTACTAACAAACAATTTAGCACCTACTGGACACTACACACCTTCTCAAACACTGTAATCATACTGGAAATTTTCTGTCACTAATTTTTGTGTGGTATTTGCTTTTCTCACAGCAATTGCTAAAGCCCAGGTTTACAAAGATATGTCATCCAAAAGAATGTTGCAATACAACAGTAAAACTGAAATACCTCAAACTAGTAACTGTGTGGTGTCCAATAAATATGGCTGTGATTTCCTGAAAAATCTGAAATATCCTGCAGCACTGCTGTGGTTCTCTGTGGTGCCCTGGGGCATCTCAGTTCATATTTTGGGAACCACAGCTCTATCCCCTATCCTTGCTTTACTTCTTCATAGTTCTAACCACCCTACCTATTTTATTTATGTATTTTGTTTCCCTCTCTTAGAATGTAAATTCCATAGGGATAGACATTTTGTCTTTGATAACTGCTGTATTCCAGTCTCTAAAATGATGCCTGGCATATTAAGGTTCTTTGGTATTTGTTGAAAGAATGCCCAGGTGCAGGAGTAAAAAACTCATCACATTAAGATGCAATGACAAAAGCATGGAATGTAGTAATTCATAATTTCGGAATTGGAGCTTTATTCAGTTGTGAATAAAGCAGGTTTAAGTGTAGCCAAGAAAATGGGTGGTTGCTTTAGTGAAAGTGAATAATGAACCATCAAAGAACCATCTGGCTACTAGGTAAGTCAACCACATAGATTAGTACTAATGTCACCAAAATGAGACGAAGAGGTATGAGCCAGGTACCAAAGAACAAGAAAATGTATAACCAAAAAGAAAATACTACAAATGAAAGATTTCTTAAGTAAGGGTGACACAGTGATGGGCTGAAAGGGACAACAGGAGGGGGTTCTATGTTCCAGTGAGTTCTAAAGGATTCCTAACTCCCACATCACAAGACACAAAGAAGCAGTGTCCTCGCAGGTGTTAGGTTTCTATTAACCAAGAAGATGAAAAAGATAGTACTATAAAGAGTTTGAGGACATAACGTATTCGTTCCTGATGAAACAGGGTTCCTGTATGCACTGTTAAGACTAACTTCAGGGCAAGAGCTTTATCTTATTCATTGTTTTATTCCTGGAGCCTGTTATAATGTAAAGACTAATTACTGATTGATGTATGAGAAAAGACTCACTGATCAGTCTATAGACTGATCAGAGAGGAATAGAAGAAAGGACTGAGGGCCCAGCAGCCATTCACATAGAGAAAGCACAAGACAGAAAAACAGAGCAAATATGAATTAATTTTTTGAAAAGCTCACATAAACACAATTGCATCTGAAAAATGATCACTTAAGAATCTCAGAATACAGGTCATGAAAAACCTAGAGGTAAGACGGGAATAAAGACACAGACCTACTAGAGAATGGACTTGAGGATATGGGGAGGGGGAAAGGTAAGCTGGGACAAAGTGAGAGAGTGGCATGGACATATATACACTACCAAATGTAAAATAGAGAGCTAGTGGGAAGCCTAGTGGGAAGCATCCGCATAGCACAGGGAGATCAGCTCAGTGCTTTGTGACCACCTAGAGAGGTGGGATAGGGAGGGTGGGAAGGAGGGAGGGAGAAGCAAGAGGGAAGAGATATGGGAACATATGTATATGTATAACTGATTCACTTTGTTATAAAGCAGAAACTAACACCACTGTAAAGCAATTGTACTCCAATAAAGGTGTTAAAAAAAATCAAAGTACACATACATAATTATACATGCAAGTTGTTTAAGTGTACATTTTTTTAAATTCATAATCCCAGTCACATTCTAAAATGCTTTTTTTCTTTTCAGTGTATAAATTGACTTAAGTGTAAGAAAAAAATAATGAAAGTGTTTTTATCTCCCCATGAATTAGGCCATAAATGAGATTCTCAAGGTAAACTACAAATTAATTTAAGGGGTCATCTGTTATTAACAAACACCAGAGAAATGTAATAAACATTGTAAAATCTACTAGACAAATGGTAGTATGTGTAATACTGAATCCTAAAGCTTCTTTTTAACTTTTCATTGTAAATAAACAATGACTCAGGGAGAAGGGACATTTAAAAGAATAATCATATGTATTATTAAAGCAGAAGTGATGAAATTTTCAGGATAACAATGTATTTAAATAATAACCTTGCTGGACTTGAGCTCACCTCCTCTGGCAAAAACTCCAAAATCACAATCAGCTGATTTTTCAGTAGAAACTCTGCAGGCCAGAGGGAGTGGCATGATATAATTAAAGTGATGAAAAAACCTACAATCAAGAATAGCCAGCAAAACTCTCATTCAGATTGGATGGAGAAATCAAAAGCTTTACAGACAAGCAAAAGCTGAGAGAATTCAGCACCACCAAACTAGCTTCACAACAAATGCTAAAGGAACTCCTCTAATGGAAAAGAAAAGGCTGCAAGTAGAAACAAGAAAATTATGAATGGGAAAGCTCACCAGTAAAGGCAAACATACAGTAAAGGCAGGAAATCATCCACACACAAATATATCAAAACCAGCAATCATGAAGAGAGTTACTAATGCAGGATATTGGAAATGCATTTGAAATTGAGACCAGCAACTTAAAACAATCTTGTATATATATAGACTACTAAATCAAAAGCGCATGGTAACCGCAAACCAAAAGAAAAAGCAATCCAAACACAACACTAAAGATAGCCATCAAATCACAAGAGAAGAGCACAACAGAGGAAGGGGGAAAAAAAAATAAAAAGGGCCTTCCCTGGTGGCAAAGTGGTTAAGAATCTGCCTGCCAAAGCACAGGTCACAGGTTTGATCCCTAGTCTGGGACATGCCGCAGAGCAACTGAGCCCATGTGCCACAACTACTGAGCCTGTGCTGTAGAGCCTGCAAGCCACAACTACTGAAGCCTAGAACCTGTGCTCTGCAACAAGAGAAGTCACTGCAATGAGAAGCCCATGCACTGCAACGAAGGGTAGCCCCCAGTCACTGCAACTAGAGAAAGCCCACACACAGCAACAAAGACCCAACACAGCCAATAAATAAATAAATAAATAAAAATTTAAAAAAAGAGGAAAAGAAAAAAGACCTACAAAAACAAATCCAAAACAATTAACAAAATGGCAGTAAGAACATGCATATTGATAATTTCCTTAAATGTAAATGGATTAAATGTTCCAACCAAAAGACAGACTGGCTGGATATGAAAACAAGACCCTTATATATGCTGTCTACAAGAGACCCACTTCAGATCCAGGGACACATACAGACTGAAAGTGAGGGGATGGAAAAAGATATTCCATGCAAATGGAAATTAAATAATAACCTCAGAATTCTACATCTATCAATCATTATCATAATAAATATACCTATAAAGCTAAACCCATGAAGCTAATGGTTGAACAAGAATAGCACTAAAATGAATTTATACATAAAAAAATTTTTGGCAAAATTTCACAAGCTTGTCCATTTTAGAGCCATTCTTTCTTGTTCAATCCAAAAAACAAATCCTATCCAGCAAATGCTGTTACTTCAATAATGGAAAGCTTCATCCACTTATGATCCTGATCTGTATATTACAAAGAGCATTCATCCCCAGATAAAAGAATATTTCATTAACACCAGGCATTCTCAAAGCCTAAAAGCTTAAGAAATAAATTTTCAAAACCAATGATAGTTAAAATAAGGGGCTTTGAATTTGAAATGCTTTGTTAAACTTTATTGTATAGACTAAAATTTTGGTTTCCTGGACTCAGTAATACTAAACTGCCTATTGGGTTTAGTGGCTTCTTGCATCAGCTCCTGCAACTGTCCAATTTGTTCATCACGAAAGTCATTAAGTCTTTCTTCTGGTAGGGAGATTCCAAAACATGATTTTTCAGTTGAATTGTGTCTGTTTTCATTAGCTTGTTGCCATAGCACTGCTGCATATGCCTAGTAAAAAGAAAAAAATGGAAGGTTATAGATATTAAAATGAGATCTGTATTCACTCATTTAATGTTGAAGAACTTAAAGAATTCTATCACTGAGTCTTGTGCATTTGGCAAATAAGACACGAACAATATAGAGCTGTGTCTTTACTATTCAGTGATAATTTCAAATACATATATCTTATTTTTAGCATTTTAAGAGTTTTATTACCAAAGTCCTGAATCTGGAAATCTAGAAGGTTCAAGGCAGGTAGGAGTGGTCCATGAATGGGCTCCAGGAACATGCATAAACCACCCAAAAATCATACACAATATTGTATGTACACAAACATGCACATAGTTCTGGGGCCATAACTTTCATCATATTTTCAAAGGGGGAGCCATGGGTCTTATAGGCTTAAAAGTGGGTCTCAAAATTCTTTAGGTTCATTCCCCTGTCTTCAGTTTAAAAACTAATTTAAATCACACTTAGAAAAAATTTTCAAACATTTATGCTTTCAATATTTAACAACCATCTTTTCCAGAAAAAAATTCTACATTTTTCACACTGATTTTTCTCTCATTCTTTTAATCAGGCAGGAAGTACCACTGCATTTCAGTTCATGAAGTTAAATTATGTGCACCCTCTGGGTAAGTAAACAAATTAGTTAACTCTGGATAATGCTGCTATTGTATCTGGTTTAAGATAATTAAATTGCTTATAACTGTTAGATACCAGCATCACCAAAGAAACTTTAATTTCAGATATTCCAAACCTTTATTTGAATTGGAAATAATATCTTTGTCACATTTTACAGAAACTCATAATACTAAAAAACTGCACACACCCTAGGGCTTTATAAATTCCACTTCTAAGTATATGCCCCAGAGCATAGTTTCTCGACCTCAGTACTATTAACAAAGTGCATAATTTGGATAATACTTTGTAATAGGGTGGGTGGGAATCTGTTTTTGCATTGTAGGGTGTTTAATAGTGTCCCTGGTCTCTACCCACTAGATGCCTGCAGCACCCCTCCTCTTAGTCTTGATAATCAAAAATGTCTCCAAAGACTGCCAAATGTTTCCTTGCAAGCAAAACTGCCCAGGTTGAGAACTACTGTCCTAAAGACACTTTACAACATGTGGACAAGAGGCATTCCAAGAATGTTCATTGTGGCATTCCTTATAAAAGCAAAACATTGTTTATTAATAAACAAAGTGTTTATTTAGACACTTCTTTATAATCTATTAAGTAATTAAATGTCTGTATTAACATGAATAAATCATCAGAATCCAAAAAGCAAGTTAAAAAAATTTATTCATTTGTAGAAATAGAAAAACCAATACTCAAATTCATATGAAAATGTGAGAGGCCTTGAAGAGCCAAAACAATCTTGAAAAAGAAACAAAGTTGGAGCATACACAGTTCCCAATTTCAAAACTTACTGGCTTTAGGGTAGATATATATAGACTAATGGAATAGAACTGAGCATCCAGAAATAAACCCTTACATATATGTCCAACTGACCTTTTTTTTTTTTTTTTTTTTTTTGTGGTATGCGGGCTTCTCACTGTTGTGGCCTCTCCCGTTGCGGAGCACAGGCTCCGGACGCGCAGGCCCAGCGGCCATGGCTCACAGGCCCAGCCGCTCCACGGCATGTGGGATCTTCCCAGACCGAGGCACGAACCCGTGTCCCCTGCATTGGCAGGCGGACTCTCAACCACTGTGCCACCATGGAAGCCCCCAACTGACTTTTGACAATGGTGTCAAGTCCATCAATTGGGGAAAGAATATCTCTTCAACAGATACTGCTGGGAAAATTGGATTTCCACATGCAAAAGAGTAAAGCTGCATCCCTACCTCCCACCATATACAGAAATTAACACAGAATGGATGAAAAACAAACATAAGAGCTAAAACCATAAAACTCCTGGAAGAAAACGGGTAAATTTTCATGACCTTAGATTCGGCAACAAGTCTACGATATGACACCAAAAGCATAAGCAACAAAAGAAAAACTAGATAAATTGGATTTCATCAAAATTAAAAACTTTTGTGCATCAGAAGACACTCAGTGAAAAGAAACTGCAGAATGGGAAAAAATATTTGCAAACTATGTCTGATAAGCATTTAATAACCAGAATATGTCAAGAATTCCTACAACTCAACAATAAAAAGACAACTCAAAAAATGGGCAAAAGACTTGAGTAGACATTTCTCCAAAGATATATAAACCATCAATAAAGACATGAAAAGATACTCAACATAATTAGTCATTAGAGAAATGAAAATCCAAATCACAATGAGATACCACTTAATACCCACTAGGATGACTATAATAATAGACAATAAATAAAAGGAAAATAACACATATGGGTGAGAATTTGAAGAAACTGGAAACTTGTACATTGCTAGTGGGAATATAAAATGGTATAGCCACTGTGGAAAACAGTTTGGCAGTTCCTCAAGAAGTTAAAGAATTACCGCCTGATACAGCAACTCCACTTACAGGTATATACCCCAAATAAATGAAAGTAGGAACTCAAACAGATACTTGTACATCCATGTTCATAACAGCATTCATTATTCACAACAGCAAATATGTGGAAACATATCCATCAACAGATGAATAAATAAAATGTGGTGTGAACATACAATGGAATACTATTCACACTTAAAAAGAATTCTGATACATTCTACAACACAGATGAAACTTGAAAACATTATGCTAAAACTGAAATAAGCCAGACACAAAAAAACAAATATTGCAGGATTCCACTCATGTGAAATATGTAGAACAGGCAAATTTATAGAGACAAAAGTGTAATAGAGGATACCAGGGGCTGGGGGAGAGGGAGTGGGGATGTACTGCTTTGGGGGCACAGAGTTTGTTTGGGTAAGAAAAAGTTTTGGGTATACACAGTGGTAACCGATGAACAAGACTGTAAATGCAGTTAATGCCCCTGAGTGGTACACTTAAAAATGGTTAAAGTGGGGCTTCCCTGGTGGCGCAGTGGTTGAGAGTCTGCCTGCTGATGCAGGGGACGCGGGTTCGTGCCCCGGTCCGGGAAGATCCCACATGCTGCGGAGCGGCTAGGCCCGTGAGCCATGGCCGCTGAGCCTGCGCGTCCGCAGCCTGTGCTCCGCAACGGGAGAGGCCACAACAGTGAGAGGCCCGCGTACCGCCAAAAAAAACACGGGTTCGTGCCCCGGTCCGGGAAGATCCCACATGCCGCGGAGCGACTGGGCCCGTGGGCCATGGCCGCTAAGCCTGTGCGTCCGGAGCATGTGCTCCGCAACGGGAGAGGCCACAGCAGTGAGAGGCCCGCGTAAAAAAAAAAAAAAAAAAAAAAAAAAAATGGCTAAAGTGGTAGATTTTATGTTATATGTATTTTTACCACATTATAAAAAAAGCTATGCAAGGAGTTCTACTCCCATTAATTGTGCAGTACCTTCTATCAGACCAACCCTCCTGCAGATAACATAAAGTCTACACAAAACATAATCAAACAACAATCCCAAGACACTGGAGAGCAACCAAATCAGAAAGCAGAAAGGAGTTGACAGAATGGACAATGGCAGGGAACACAGGGTTAGACTGCCACTTTTATGGCATTTTTTCTGAGGGAAGATGCCAGTTGGTGCTGCAAGGTTACTGAGGACTCAGAGCACAGTGTGGGAGAACAGCAGCAGCTGGAAAGTAAGAAAGGGAAATCTCAGAAAAAGAACTACAAAAGGGGAACCCCAAATTCTGCAAATAAACTCTGCCAAAATCTCTGGCTAACCCCTTAACTAAGCATGCTCACGACATACTAAAGCCCAGTTAAGGCAAAAAGAACTAAATAGACACTTTTTGTCAAGGGGGACACAGAGTTTGGAATCTGAGTTCTGCCAAGTTAACTGCTTGATAAAACAAAAATCAATACACTTTGGAAGAACATAGTGGAATAATGTCTCTACAATGTATCTGTCATTCACAGTGTCCAGAAAAAAATCCAAAATTACAAGAAACATGAAGAAACAAATGTGACCCATAATCAAGAGAAAAGGCAATGCCTGAAATGGTTCAGACATTAAAACTAGCAGCAAAGGATTCTGAAACAGCTATTATTTATGTTCAAATACATACAAGAAAATCATAATAAATGCAGAGATGAGAAATCTCAGCAGAAAATGAGAAACTGTAAGAACCAAATGAAAACTCTAGAACTCTAAAATGCAGTTATCTGAAATTTAAAAATCCTCACTGAATTGGCTTAACAGCATACTAGAGATGAGAAAAGAAAGATTCAATGAACTTGAAAGTATGTCAGTAGAAATTATCCAACCTGAAAGTGAAAAACTATTAAAAAATGAACTTAATCTATATTTCTGTTTTTGTGCCAGTGCCATACTACCTTGATTACAGTAGCTTTGTAGTATAGTCTGAAGTCAGGAAGCCTGATTCCTCCAGCTCCGTTTTTCTTTCTCAAGATTGCTTTGGCTATTTGGGGTCTTTTGTGTTTACATAAAATTGTGTGATTTTTTTTGTTCTAGTTCTGTGAAAAATGCCAGTGGTAGTTTGATAGGGATTGCACTGAATCTGTAGATTGCTTTGGGTAGTAGAGTCATTTTCACAATGTTGATTCTTCAAGAACATGGTATATCTCTCCATCTATTTGTATCATCTTTAATTTCTTTCATCAGTGTCTTAAAATTTTCTGCATACAGGTCTTTTGTCTCCTTAGGTAGGTTTATTCCTAGATATTTTATTCTTTTGGTTGCAGTGGTAAATGGGAGTGTTTCCTTAATTTCTCTTTCAGATTCTTCATCATTAGTGTATAGGGATGCAGGAGATTTCTGTGCATTAATTTTGTATCCTGCTACTTTACCAAATTCATTGATTAGCTCTAGTAGTTTTCTGGTAGCATCTTTAGGATTCTCTATGTACAGTATCATGTCATCTGCAAACTGACAGTTTTACTTCTTCTTTTCTGATTTGGATTCCTTTTATTTCCTTTTCTTCTCTGATTGCTGTAGCTAAAACTTCCAAAACTATGTTTAATAATAGTGGTGAGAGTGGGCAACCTTGTCTTCTTCCTGACCTTAGTGGAAATGGTTTCAATTTTTCACCATTAAGGATGATGTTGGCTGTGGGTTTGTCATATATGGCCTTTATTATGTTGAGGAAAGTTCCCTCTATGCCTACTTTCTGGAGGGTTTTTAATCATAAATGGGTGTTGAATTTTGTCGAAAGCTTTCTCTGCATCTATTGAGATGATCATATGGTTTTTCTCCTTCAATTTGTTAAGATGGTGTATCACGTTGATTGATTTGTGTATATGGAAGAATCCTTGCATTCCTGGGATAAACCCCACTTGATCATGGTGTATGATCCTTTTAATGTGCTGTTGGATTCTGTTTGCTAGGATTTTGTTGAGGATTTTTGCATCTATGTTCATCAGTGATACGGTAATCAAGACAGTATGGTACTGGCACAAAAACAGAAATATAGATCAATGGAACAGGAGAGAAAGCCCAGAGATAAACCCGCACACATATCGTCACCTTATCTTTGATAAAGGAGGCAAGAATATACAGTGGAGAAAAGACAGCCTCTTCAATAAGCGGTGCTAGGAAAACTGGACAGCTACATGTAAAAGAAGGAAATTAGGACACTCCCTAAAACCATACACAAAAATAAACTCAAAATGGATTAAAGACCTAAATGTAAGGGCAGACACCATCAAACTCTTAGAGGAAACCATAGGCAGAACACTCTATGACATAAATCACAGCAAGATCCTTTTTCACCCACCTCCTAGAGAAACGGAAATAAAAACAAAAATAAACAAATGGGACCTAGTGAAACTTAAAAGCTTTTGCACAGCAAAGGAAACCATAAACAAGACCAAAAGACAACTCTCAGAATGGTAGAAAATATTTGCAAATGAAGCAACTGACAAAGGATTAATTTCCAAAATTTACAAGCAGCTCATGCAGCTCAATAACAAAAAAACAACCAACCCAATCCAAAAATGGGCAGAAGACCTAAACAGAGATTTCTCCAAAGAATATATACAGATTGCCAACAAACACATGAAAGGATACTCAACATCACTGATCATTAGAGAAATGCAAATCAAAACTACAATGAGATACCATCTCACACTGGTCAGAATGGCCGTCATCAAAAAATCTACAAACAATAAGTGCTGGAGAGCGTGTGCAGAAAAGGGAACCCTCTTGCACTGCTGGTGGGAATGTAAGTTGATACAGCCACTATGGAGAACAGTATGGAGGCTCCTTAAAAAACTACGAATAGAACTACCACACGACCCAGCAATCCCACTACTGGGCATATACCCTGAGAAAACCATAATTCAAAAAGAGTCATGTTCCACAATGTTCACTGCAGCTCTATCTACAATAGCCAGGACATGGAAGCAACCTAAGTGTCCATCAACAGATGAATGAATAAAGAAGATGTGGCACATATATACAATGGAATATTACTCAGCCATAAAAAGAAACGAAACTGAGTTATTTGTAGTGACGTGGATGGACCTAGAGTGAAGAGTGAAGTAAGTCAGCAAGAGAAAAACAAATACCGTATGCTAACACATATATATGGAATCTAGAAAAAGGAAAAAAAGAAAAAAAAATTGGTCAGAAGAACCTAGGGGCAAGACAGGAATAAAGATGCAGACCTACTAGAGAATGGACTTGAGGATATGGGGAAGGGGGAAGGGTAAGCTGGGAGAAAGTGAGAGAGTGGCATGGACATATATACACTACCAAACGTAAAAGAGATAGCTAGTGGAAAGCAGCCGCATAGCACAGGGAGATCAGCTCGGTGCTTTTTGACCACCTAGAGGGGTGGGATAGGGAGGGTGGGATAGGGAGGGTGGGAGGGAGGGAGATGCCAGAGGGAAGAGATATGTGGACATATGTATATGTATAGCTGATTCACTTTGTTATAAAGCAGAAACTAACACACCACTGTAAAGCAATTATACTCTAATAAAGATGTTAAAAAAAAATGAACTTAAGATCAGTTATCTGTGGGACAATGTCAAAACTGTGGTTAAGTGGAATCCCAGAAGAAAATGAGGCAAAAATTTTTTTTGAAAAATAAATGTACAGGTTCAAAAAGCTTAGCAAGCCCCAAGCAAGATAAATACAAAATGAAGCCACACCTAGGCATACAGTAGTCAGATTGTTGAAAAGGACCCATAAAGTAAAAATCCTAAAAGAAACTTATATAGTGTGACCATATGTATAGAAAATATATATTCTTTAGAGTTATATACATATGTTCAAAATGTATGAAAACAAGCGTGGAAACAACAGACACCTACTGATTTCCCCCTTCCTTGTTTTTCGAGGCAAGACTGGGGTAAAGTTTTAGCTGCACTTTTAGTATTCTATTTGCTTTTTAAAAGGCTGACTTAAGCAAATACTGTAAAATGTCAGTATTTGTTAAATCTGGGTGGTGGATATATGAATGTACTTTATACAATTTTCTTCTTCCTATATTTTGGAAATTTTCATAATTTTACACTTACAAATTTAAGTATACAAAATTCTAGAACATTTCACTGGGGTATAATTTATAATGATTAAGGTAACAATCTAAAGCTTATCTTAAATTCTTATGTTTCTTGAGAAAACTAGAAATGCATTTCACAAAGAAGTGTGAGGAGGAGGTCCCAGATCAAGATGACAACGAAGAAGGCTCCTGAACTCTTCTCTTCCCACAAACACACCAAATCTACAGCTATACATAGAACAATTTCCTCTGAAAAAAATCCAGAAACTAGCTGCACGACTCTTACATATTGGGTAAATAAGAAAAAATCCACACTGAAAAAGGTAACAGAGGCTGAGACACAATCTCCCCATAAACCCCAACCCAGCACTGAGGATCTGCAAATAGGTGGGCACCATGCTGGCATGCTCCCATTACCCTGCCACAGGTTGTCAGTATCTCTATGAAAGAAGCCTGAAGGCTGGTCTAATAGTGATGAACTCTTCTAACTTTTGCTTCTCTGTCAATAGTAAGTCTATATCTATCAACAGTTATTTTAAATGTCATGAACTAAATTATTCAATCAAAAGACACAGAGTCACTGAGTGGATTAAAAAAACAGACATAACTATATACTGCCTACAAGAGACTCAATTCAGCTTTAAGGACACAAACAGACACATGGAAAAAGATATTCCATGCAAGTGGAAACGAAAAGAAAGCTGGGGTAGCTATACTTACATCAGATAAAACAGACTAAGACAAAGACTACAAGAGAGACAAGGAAGGTCACTGTATAATGAAAAGGGGGTCCATCCAAAAAAGAATGACATTTTTAATATGTATGCAGCAAATATTAACAGATCTAACGAGAGAGACAGGAAATACAATAATAGTAGGGGGCTTTAATACCATACTTTCATCAATGTACAAATAATCCAGACAGAAAATCAGTAAGAAAACATTCAAGTCCATCTGGTGTAACATGCACTTTAACAAACATTTACACAGCATTTCATTCAAAAGCAGCATAGTACACATTCTTCTTAAGCACACATGACACATTCTGCAGGATAGATCTTATGTTAGGACACAGATTAAGACTGAAATCATATCAAGCATCTCTTCCAACCACAATGGTATTATTACACTAGATATCAATTCCAAAAAAGAAAACTGGAAAATTCATAAATATGTGGTGATTAAATACCATGAAATTGAACAACCAATGGGTCAAAGAAGAAATCAAAAGAGAAATCAAAAAATATCTTGAGACAAACAAAAATGGAAATACAACACACCAAAATGTATAGGATGCAGCAAAAGCAGTTCTAAGAGGGAAGTTCATAGTGATAAATGACTACATTAAGAAAAAAGAAACACCTCAATAAAAAACCTAACTATATACCTGAAGGAACGAGAAAAAGAAAAACCTAAGCCTAAAGTTAGTAGAAGGAAGAAAATAACAAAGATCAGAGCAGAAATAAATAAAATAAAGACAAGAAAGGACAATACAAAAGTTCAATGAAACTAAGCTGATTTTTTGAAAAGATAAACCAAGTACACATACCTTTAGCTAGGTTCACTAAGGAAAGAAGAAGACTCAAATGATATTAGACGTGAAAGAGAACAATACAACTGTTCCCACAGAAATGCAAAGGATATTCAGAGACTACAATGAACAATTATCCATTAACAATTTAGACAACCTACAAGAAATGGATAAATTGCTAGAAACATAAAACCTACTAAATAAGACTGAATCATGAACAAACAGAAAATCTGAACAGACCAATTAGAAACAAGGTGATTGAATTAGTAATCACAAACCTCCCAAAAAACGTAAGTCCAAATGGATTTACTGGTAAATTCACCAAACGTTTAAAGAATTAATACCAACCCTTTTCAAACCCTTCCAAAAGACAGAAGAGAAGAGAATACTTCCAAACTCATTTTACAAGACCAGCACTATTACTCTGATACTGAAACTAGACAAAACAAACAAGAAAATTACAGGCCAATATTCCTCATAAACATAAATGCAAAAATTCTCAACAAAACATTAGTGAGCCCAATATAACAATACACTAAAAGGTTCATACACCATGATCAAATGTGATTTATCCCTGGGATGAGATGGTTCAACATCAGCAAAACAATCAAATGTGATACACCACATTAACAAAACTAAGGATAAAAATCATATGATCATCTGAGTAGATGCCAAAAAAGCATTTGACAAAATTCAAATTCAATTATGACGAAAACTCTCAACAACTGGGTACAGAGGGAACATGCCTCAACATAATAAAGGCCATATATGACAAGCCCACAGTTAATATCATACTCAGTGATGAAGAACTGAAAGTTTGTCCTCTAAGATCAGCAATGATAGAAGGAAGTCCACTCTTGCCCCTTTTATTCAACATACTACTAAAAGTCCTAGCCAGAGCAATCAGAACAAAAAGAAAAAAAAAAAAGAAAAGGCATCCAAATAAAAAAAAGTAGTAAAGCTGTTGTTATTTGTAAATGACATACATAGAAAACCTTAAAGACTCCAAGAAAAAACCTTATACATGAATTTGGTAAAGTTGCAGGATACAAAATCCATATACAAAAATTAGCTGTATTTTTATACACTACTGACAAACTATTAGAAAAATTAAGACAATCCCATTTACAACTGGATCAAAAAGAATAAAATACTTACGAATAAATTTAACCAAGGAGCTGAAAGACCTGTATACTGAAAACTGTAAGACATGGATGAAAGAAATGGAAGAAGGCACAAATGAAGAGATAAACCATGCTCACAGACTAGAATATTGTTAAAATCCATACTACCCAGGGCAATCTATGTATCCAACGTAACCCCTATCAAGATTCCAATGGCATTTTTTTTCACAGAAATACAGTAAACAATACTAATATTTGTATGGAACCACAAAATACCCCAAATAGCCAAAGCAATCTTGAGAAAGAAGAAGAAAGCAAGAGGCATTACACTTCCTGCTTTCAAACTATATTACACAGCTTTAGTAATCAAAACAGTATGGTATTGCAATAAAAAACAGAAAGAGATCAATGGAACAGAAATAGCCCAGGAGTAAATCCGTGCATATGTGGTCAACTAATTTATGACAAAAGAGCCACAACTATACAATGGAGAAAGGACAGTCTCTTCCTGGATAAAGAAAATGTGGTATATGTGATTTTATATATATAATACCATATATATACACACACACCCCCAAAGGAATATCATTAAGCTATTTGCAACAACATGGGGGCATTGTGCTAAGTGAAATAAGTCAGATAGAAAAACACAAATATAGTATAATCTCACTTATATGAGGAATCTTTAAAAAAAAACCTCACAGATTCAGAGAACAAATTGGTAGTTACTAGAGGGAGGGAACTGGGCAGAGAAGGGAGGAAATGGGTGAAGGCAGTCAAAAGGTACAAACTTCCAGTTATAAGATAAATAAGTCCTTGGCATGTAATGTATGCATGGTAACCATAGTTAACAATATTGTATATTTGAAAGTTGTTAAAGAGTAAATCATAAAAATTTTCGTCACTAGAAAAAATGTAAATGTGTGGTGATAGATGTTAACCAACTTATTCTGGTAGTCATTTCACAATATATACATACATTAAATCATTATGTTGTAGACCTAAAACTAATACAGTGTTATACAATCATCCCTTGATATCCACAGGGTATTGGTTGCAGGACCCCCTGTGGATACCAAAATCCAAGGATGCTCAAGTCCCTTATATAAAATGGTGTAGTTCAGTCGGCCCTCTGTATCAGTAATTGCGGAACTCACAGATACAGAGGGCCAACTACATGTCAATTATATCTCGATTTTTAAAAATCTGATAATTCAAGCCCATATTGGTTTGATAAAATGCCAAAAAAAAAAAAAAAAAAAGATCTAAGGGGAATGATCAGTGAACATTTTGAGTGTAAAGATTGTCAGAGCAGGGAAAAAGAACACCCTACCTCCCTGCTGTCACCCTCTATTGCCTACCAGTCTGCCCCATGCACTTTCAACATTCCTCTATTGACAGGATACAAGAAAAATGTAAAACAAACAAACAAAAAACCCAACAACTTTAAGACAATTTGTATGTGTCCAGATACAGGGAGAAGCATCAATAAAATATTAATTTTCTGACTAGATCCCCTGCCAAGAAAACCTACCTAGAGGGAGAAAGACAGAGAATAGAAAAACATCTCATATGAGTTACAGCACCCTTTGGTTTCAAGCTTGTCAATGCTAGCCTCTAAGAATAAAGCTATCCCAGAATTTTCCTAAAGTTAGAAGACTCCTATGATTTGATCTCTTGAACCAAAAAGAATGCACAGTGCTTCCTCAGGTAGCCGAAAGCCATCAAAGGAAGACTTTTTGAGTATGGTGAGAGAAGGTGTAGTGGGTTGAATGATGTCCTCCAAAGATAACAAGTCCTGATTCCTGAAACCTGTATTACCTTATATGGTAAAGGGTTTGCAGATGTATTTAAATTACGAATCTTTGAGCTGAGGAGATTATCCTGGTGGGCTCTAAATAACATCACAAATGTTCATAAAGGAGAGAGACTGAGAGAAATTAGACACACCAGAGGAGAAGGTGTTGTGAAGTTGGAGACAGTTTGGAATGACATGGCAACACGTCAAGGAATGCCTTCACCCACGAGAAGCTAGGAGAAGCAAAGCACGGTTTCTCCCTGAGAACCTCCAACATCTTGATTAGGACAGAGAGCCTCCAGAAGAGTATGAGAATAAAATTCTGTTGTTTTAAGTCACCAAGTTGTGCTAAGTTGTTACAGCAGCTCCAGGAAACTAATACAGCAGTAAACTACAGAAATATGATGTTAGGAAAGGCTTGTAACAGGAAAAACTACCCTTCATGCTACGGTAACAACTTGAAGTGTGGCTTGCTAATTCTCTTTCTCACTAGAGTTTTTAAAAAGGCAGAGAACCTAGACTACCAGAGTACCTAGTCTTATCAGTGACAATAATTAGAAATATTTTAAGAGACTAGTTATGCCTTCACTGTACTTTCTTATTCTTTTTTTTTTTTTTTTTTTTTTTTTTTTGCGGTACGCGGGCCTCTCACTGTTGTGGCCTCTCCGTTGCGGAGCACAGGCTCCGGACGCACAGAGGCTCAGCGGCCATGGCTCACGGGCCCAGCCACTCCGCGGCATGTGGGATCTTCCCGGACCGGGGCACGAACCCGTGTCCCCTGCATTGGCAGGCGGACTCTCAACCACTGCGGCACCAGGGAAGCCCTCTTATTCTTTATGTATTAAACTTGTCTATAGTCTGAATCCAATTGATTACCATTAAATTGCTGGTAACAAAGTAGATAGAATCTTTTATAACATGACTTTAACTTAAAAGATAAAAATAAACTGTCCATCTAATAAAATTACCTCTAAAGCAAAGTATTAGCAAAATGCAGGCAAAGACTTTTTAAAGAATAAAAATGAACTGTATTAGATTTTTTTTTTAAACCAGCTTTGGGACTTAAAAAACTAAAGGAATAACTCAACAAGAGAAACAACCAGATATTATGGGCCTCCTGATGGAAGTACTTAACACAGAAAATCTATCTGCGCTGAATATCCTCTACATTTAACCCAATTTCCAGAATATGTTAAATATCTCTATGGAAATTCAATCAGCAGAATCCAGACTACGAAAAGCTACAAAAACAAACAACCCCAGTCTTAGAGCTAATAAAGAAAAAATAACTTTACAGTGGAGAAACCTAGAAGACACATTAACCAAATGATCAAGATTAACATTACCAGTAATAAGTGATACTAAAAACATCATGGTGAAGTAAGATGCTCCCTTTGTCTCTCCTCTTCAATCTGCAACCACTAAAACATCTGCCCTCAACAAAGGTACCTCTGCCCAACACATCAGGATGCCAGAGATCCACACATCTGTACATCTAAAGGTGAGCAGACTGGAACACATAGAGAAGACAGAACCAGAAAAAGAGCAAAGGCAGTGCCTGCAATCCCAGCTACCTGGTTGTGGCAGCAGAGCCCACAGACCCAGGGAGCCCAGTAACAGCACAGGAGGTAGCACACATGACTCCAGACACCTGGCCATGTTGGCACTCCTGGCCATGGTAACTGGGCAGCAGGAGCAAAGGGGCCTATGACCACATCCCTCCAGCCACAGCGGCACCCACCACTCTGACCCCTTGCTCAGAGCAGTGGTGCCTGCAAACACAACAACCCCAGACCCAGCAGAGGCAACCTTGCCCCAGCTCCTCCCCATTCCCCTCCCCCTACAGCAGCAGAGCCTGTGGCTTGGGAGATCCTGGACACAGCAGAAGCGCTTACCATCCCAGTGCCCCTGGTGGCAATGCCAGCAATACCGCAGCAGCAAGGTACCAACAACCCTCGAGGCACAAGCAGCAACAAGGTCAACTGGCAACACCTATGACAGGTGGTAGAGGGTGGAAAGTGCCAACTCTCAAATATAACCAGAGGCAGCTAAGGTAAGAAAAACAAAAAGCTTGTGTCATAGTGTCACCCACTGGAAAACAAAAGAAAGGACTCTAATTTCTAACCTGTTGAATCCTTAGAATTAAATTAAAAAACCAATAACTTTAAAGAAGAAGGATGTTTGCTATTTCAAATGCACCAGCAGAGGAACAAGTCATCAAGTACCATGAAGAACCACAGTAACACTGTATGAGCAGTCCCCAACCGTTTTGGCATCAGGGACCAGTTTTGTGGAAGACAATTTTTCCATGGACCAGGGCTGGGTGGGAATGGGAATGGTTTCAGGGTGATTCAAGCACATTACATTTATTGTGCACTTCATTTCTACTATTATTACATTGTAATATATAAAGAAAGAATTTTACAACTCACCATAATGCAGAATCAGTGGACGCCCTGAGCTTGTTTTCCTGCAACTAGAAGTCTTGCCTGGGGGTGATGGGAGACAGTGACACCTGAAGTGTGTTGCTTATTTCCAGTCTACTCCATAAGATGCAGCTTAATTGTCACTTGCCACTCACTGATAGGGTTTTGATATGAGTCTGCAAGCAGCTGACTTATTGTGGTCCCTGTTCAGTCAAACCTCGCTGCTAATGATAATCAGTATTTGCAGCCACTCCCCAGCACTAGCATCACCACTTCTGCTCAGATAATCAGGCATTAGATTCTCATAAGGAGCACGCAACCTACATCCCTCACATGCACAGTTCACAGTAGGGTTCACACTCCTATGAGAATCTAATGCTGCTGCTGACCTGACAGGAGGCAGAGCTCAGGCAGTAATGTGAGCAATGGGGAGCAGCTGTAAATACAGATGAAGCTTTGCTCCCCTGCCCAGCACTCAGCTCCTGCTGTGCAGCCCGGTTCCTAACAGGCCGCGGACTGGTACCAGTCTGTGGCCTGGGGGTTGGGGACCCCTACACTATATCACAAGAAGAGAATGACAATTCTCCAGAAACCAAACTTAAAGGCATGTAATATTGTGATCTAACTGATAGAAAAGTCAAAATAGCTGCCACGAAGAAACTAACAAGCTTCACGAAAACTCTGAAATGAGCTCAGGAATAAAATTAATGACAAGAAGGAATACTTTACCAAAAAGATTGAAAGGTAAAAGAACCAAACAAGTTCTGGAGATGAGGAACTCAATAATCAAAATGAAGACTGCATTAGAAAGCACTAAAAACAGAGCAGACCCCATGGAACAGAGAATTAGTAAGCCTGCAGATAGAAATCTATAAATAATAAAGATAGAAGAAGAAAAAGAATGAAGATCCAAAAAAATTGAAAAATAAAAAAGAAAGAATGCCATTTGCAGTGACATGGATGGACCTAGAGATTGTCATACTAAGTCAGACACAAAAAGACAAATATATGATATCACATATGTGGAATCTAAAAAAATGGTACAAATGAACTTATTTACAGAACAGAAATAGAGTCACAGATGTAGAAAACAAACTTATGGTTACCAAGGGGGAAAGGGGGAAGGGACAGATAAATTGGGAGATTGGGATTGACATAAACACACTACTATATATAAAACAGATAACTAATAAGGACCTACTGTACAGCACAGGGAACTCTACTCAATACTCTAATAACCTATATGGGAAAAGAATCTAAAAAAGAGTGGATATATGTATATGTATAACTGATTCACTTTGCTATACAGCAGAAACTAACACAACATTGTAAATCAAATGTTCTTCAATAAAAATTAATAATAATAAAAAAAATAAAAATTAAAAAAATTAAAAAAAAATTAATAATAAATAAATATTTTTTAAAAAGAGGAAATTCTCTAAGAACTATCCAACTCTTTAGGAAAGGCAACATTAGGATAACGAGTATCCCAGAAGGAGAAGGGAGGGAGAAGGAAACAGAGTTTATCTAAAGAAATAATAGCTGAGAACTTCCCAATCCTGGGGAAGGAACTGGATATACAAGTCCATGAAGCTAAGAGAACACCTAATTACCTCAATGCAAAAAGACTTTCTCCAAGATATTCTGTATTTCAACTGTCAAAAGTCAATGACAAAGAATTTTAGAGGCAGCTAGGGAATAATGTATGATAACTGACAAAGTAACCACCACTAGGAAATGAGCAGATTTCTCACCAAAAATTCTACAGTCCAGGCGAGTATGAAATGACCACCTCAAAATTCTCAATGATAAACACTGTCAGCCAAGGACACTCTATCCAGCAAAGTTATTCAGATATGAAGGAGAAATAAAGACTTTCCCATCTCTGAGGAAGCTCATCAACACTAGACGTACCTTACAAGAAATGTTGAAAGGAGCTCTTCTACCAGAAACAAAAGGCCAGAGTACACAAAACTTTGCATAAAGTGATAAATCTGAACATTTCAACTCTACATCAGAATAGGTTTTTTAACACATTATAGAATAAAGGTTAAAGAGGAAAAGAAACAGCAAAAATAACTATAGCTACTTCAATTTGGTAACGAACTCACAATATAGAAAAGGATAATTTGAGACAACAAAAGCAAAGGCAGCAGGGGTGAGGAAAAGGACAGAACCCATATAGGCAAATGAAGACAAGATGCTGTCATCACAAAAAGGACTATTTTACATATGAGACATTTTATACAAACCTCATGTTAACCACAAAATACAAATCCAGAACACAGACACAAAATATAGAAAAAGAGGAAACTGAGAAAACATAGAAGACCACCACAGGAAAATGGCAGACAGAAACATAAGGAAAAAGAAACGATGGAGATAGAGAGCAACCAGAAAACAAAGCATAAAAAGGCTATACTAAGTTCCCATTTATTGATAATCATCCTAAATGTAAATGGAATGAATTCACCAATTCAGACACAGAGTGCACAGATGCATTATAAAACACGACCCAACTATATGCTATCTCCAAGAGACTCATCTCAGCTCTAAAGACAAACTTGGGCTCAAAAGTGAAGGGAGAGAAGATGATACTACAAGCAAACGGCAGCCAAAAGAAAGCACGCATAGCCATAATCACATCAGACAAAACAGACTTCAAGCCAAAAAAGGTAACAAGAGACAAAGACAGACATTAATAATGATAAAGGATATTTCATCAAGAAGACATAACAGTTATTAATGTAAATGCACCTAACACAGGAGCACAAAATATATGCAGCAATTATTAACAGACCGAACAGGAGAAATTGACAGGAACACAATAATAGTAAGGGACTTTAACACCCCACTTACATCAACAGATAAATCATCCAGACAGAAAGTCAAAAAGGAAACAGCGGCCTTAAGTGAAGCACTAGACCAGATTGATTTGATATATTTTTATAGAACATTCCATCCAAATGTAGCAGAATACACACTCCTCTCAAGTGGACATGCAACATTCTTAAGCACAGACCATATGTTGGGATGCAAAACAAGATCAATAAATTTAAGACTGAAATCATATCAAGCATCTTTACTGATCACAGTTGTATGAAATTAGAAATCAACTCTAAGAAGAAAACTGGTAAAATCAGAAATATGTGGAGACTGAACAACAGGCTACTGAACAACTACTGGATCAATGAAAAACTCGAAGAAATTTAAAAATACCTGAATACAAATGAAAATGAAAATACAACATACCAAAATCTACAGGATACAGCAAAAGCAGTGCTTAGAGGAACAATTATAGCAATATAGGCCTACCTCAAGTAACAAGAAAAAATCTCAAATAAATAAACTTATACCTAAAGGAATGAGAAAAAGAACAAACAAATCCCAAAGTCAGTAGAAAGAAGAAAATAAAAGAGATCAGGGGAGAAATAAATTAGAAACTAAAAGGACAACAGAAAAGATCAATGAAACTAAGAGCTGGTTCTTTTAAAAGATAAAATCAACAAACCTTTAGCTAGACTGACTAAGAAAAAAGAGAAGGCCCTGATAAATCAGAGATGAAAGATAAGAAATAACAATGGATAGCACAGAAATACAAAGGATTATAAGAGAATATTGTGAACAGCAATATGCCAACAAAGTGGACAACCTAGAAGAAATGGACAAATTCTTAGAATCATACAACCTTCCAAGACTAAATACTGAATAAAACAAATCTGAATAGGCCAGTCACTAGTTAAGAGATTGAAACACTAATCAAAATCTCCCAGCAAACAAAAGTCCAGGACCAGACAGCTTCACTGGTGAATTCTACCAAACATTCAAAGAAAATTTGATACCCATCCTTTTCAAAATCTTCCAAAAAACTGAAGAGGGAGGAATGCTTCCTAACTCACTTTACGAGGCCAACATTACTCTAATACCAAAACCAGACGAGGACAACACAAAAGAAAATTACAGGCCAATATCTGTGATGAACATAGATGTAAAAATTCTCAACAAAATTATTAGCAAGCCCAATACAACAATACATTAAAAGGATAATACACCATGATCAAGTGGGATTTATTCCAGATATGAAGGATGGTTCAACATCATCAAACCAATCAACCTGATACACCGCACTAACAAAATGAAGGATAAAAACCATATCATCATCTCAACAGATGCATAAAAAGATCTGAAAAGATTCAACACCCATTTATCATAAAGTCTCTCAATAAAATGGGTATAGAAGGAATATACCTCAACATAACAAAGGCCATATATGACAAACCCACAGCTAACATCATACTCAATGATAAAAATCTGAAAACGATCCTTCTAAAATCATGAAGAAGACAAGGATGCCCACTCTCAGCACTCTTACTCAACACAGTATTGGAAGTCCTAGCAAGAACAACTAGGCAAGAAAAAAATAAATAAAAGGCATCCAAACTGCAAAGAATGAAGTAAAACTCACTATTTGCAGATGACATTTTATTTAGAAAACCCATAAGACTCCACCAAAGAACTATTATAAATAATAAACAAATAAAGTAAAATTGCAGGATACAAAATCAACAAAAAAGTCTGTTGTGTTTCTAACACTAACAGTGAGTTAGCAGAGAGAGAAATTAAGAAAACAATCCCATGAAAATGTTATAGACAAAAGTTACATGTGCTTTTTCTTTACATTGTTAATTCATGGATTTATCATTTCATACTCTGCTCTTTATTAAATATTTCATCATAAAATTAATCCATATCATTAAAATTCATCACAAACTTAAAGAAAAAAAGAAAATCCCACTTACAATCGCAATAAAAAGAATAAAATACCTAGAAATAAATTTAAGCAAAGAAGTGAAAAACCTATACACTGAAAACTATAAGACACTGTTGAAAGAAATTGGTGAAGACACAAATAAATGGAAAGATAGTCAATGTTCATGGATTCAAAGAACTAACCCTGTTAAAATGTCCACATTACCTAAAGCAATCTATGGGTTCAATGCAATATCTATCAAAATCCCAAGGACACTGTTGATAGAAATAAGACAAAAAAATTCTAAAATATATATAGAACCACAAAAGACCCCAAATAGTCAAAGCAATTCTGAGAAAAAAAGAACAAAGCTGGAGGTATCACACTCCCTGATCTCAAACTATATTACAAAGCTATAGTAATCAAAACAGCATGTTAGCAGAAAAACAGATACGTAGATCAAAGGAACAGGATTGAGAGCCCAGAAATAAACCCCTTATATGTGGTCAACTAATTTATGACAAAGGAGCCAAAACTATACAATGGGGAAAGGACAGTCTCTTGGGAAAACTGGACAGTCACATGCAAAAGAATCCCTATCTTATACCATACACAAAATTAACTCAAGATGGATTAAAGACTTGAATATCAGACCTGAAATCATAAAACTCCTAAACAAAAACTATAGGCAGTACACTCTTTGACATGAGTCTTAGTAATATCTTTCTGGATATGTCTCCTCAGGCAAGGGAAACAAAAGCAAAAATAAACAAACGGGACATCAAACTAAAAAGCTTCTGCACAGCAAAGGAAACCATCAACAAAATGAAAAGACAATCTATCAAATGGAAGAAGATATTTTCAAATCACATATTTGATATGGAGTTAATATTTAAAATACATAAAGTAGGCATACAACTCAACAAACAACCTGATTAAAAAATGGGAGGAGGAACTGAACAGACATTTTCCAAAGATGGCCAACAGACACATGAAAAGATGTTCAGCATCACTAATAATTAGAGATACGCAAATCAAACCCATAATGAAACATCACCTCTTGCCTGTTAGAATGGCTATTGCCAAAAACAAGTGTTGGCAAGGATCTGGAGAAAAGGGAACCCTCATACTGTACTGGCAGAAATGTAAATTGGTGCAGTCACTATGGAAAACAGTATGGATATTCCTCAAAAAACAGAACTACCATATGATCCAGCTATTCCACTTCTGGGTATTTATCCAAAGAATATGAAAACACTAATTCAAAAAGAAATAAGCACCCCTAAAATTAATGGCAGCACTATTTACAATAGCCAAATATGGAAATAACCTAAGTGTCCATTAACAGATGAATGGATGAAGAAGAAATAGTGTGTGTGTGTGTGTGTGTGTGTGTGTGTGTGTGTGTAACCATTCAGACATAAAAGAGATGAAATCTTGCCTTGTGACAACATGGATGGACCTTGAGGGTATTATGCTAAGTGAAATAAGTCAGACAGAGAAAGAAATATATGACTTCACTCATATGTGGAATATAAAAAACAAAATAAGTGAACAAGCCAAACCAAACAAAAAACAGAAACAAACATATAGGTCAGAGAATAGATTAGTGGTTACCAGAGGGGAAAGGGTTGGCAGGGCAGGGTGAAATGGGTAAAGAGGATCAATTGTATGGTTACAGGTGGAAACTAAATTTTTGGTGGTGAGCACAATGTAGTGTATAGAGAAGTAGAAATATAACGTACACATGTTTAAAACATATATGAAGTTATAATCCAATGTTACTTCAGTAAAGAAAAAAATAATAATACATGATATTAATATCATGACCCTCAGATAATTACACACTGAGATGGGTATAAAAGCTCTGTAATATTCGTCTCAGTAATATACAACCTCAATCTAAGCATAAGAAAATATCAGACAAACCTCAGTTAAGAGACACTCTAGAGGGACTTCCCTGGTGGCGCAGTGGTTAAGAATCGCCTGCCAATGCAGGGGACACCACTATGACCTCTGATCCAGGAAGATCCCACATGCCACGGAGCAACTAAACCCATGTGCCACAACTACTGAGCCTGCACTCCGAAGCCACGAGCCACAGCTACTGAAGCCCACGCGCCTAGAGCCCATGCTCCGTAATAAAGAGGAACCACCGCAATGGAAGCCAGCTCACCGCAACGAATAGTAGCCCTCACTCGCCGCAACTAGAGAAAGCCTGCACACAGCAACAAAGGCCCAATGCAGCCATAAATTAATTAATTAATTATTTATTTTAAAAAGACACTAGAAAATAACAGGCCAGGAATCTTCAAAAGCTTTAATGTCACAAAAGACAAGGAAAAACTAAGGAACTATCACACATTAGAGGAAACTAAGGTAGCATAACAACCAAATCCAATGTGTAATACTAGATTAGGCCCTAGAACAGAAAAAGAATATTGGTGTAAAAACTGGTGAAATTGAATACACTTAGTAACTAATATTGCACCAATGTTAATTGCTTACTTCTGATAACTGTACTATAACTCTGTAAGAAGCTAAAAAAATAAGGAAAAAATATCTAAAAGAGATTTAATGGACATATCAACTAATCACAATGCATCAGTTTATTTGGATTCTTATTCAAACGAAAGTGCTATTAACAAATAGACAACTAGGAAATTTAAAAAACTGATTAGGGGCTTCCCTGGTGGCGCAGTAGTTGACAGTCCGCCTGCCGATGCAGGGGACACGGGTTCGTGCCCCCGTCTGGGAGGATCCCACGTGCCGCGTGAGCCATGGCCACTGGGCCTGCGCGTCCGGAGCCTGTGCCCCGCGATGGGAAGAGGCCACAACAGTGAGAGGCCCGCGTATCGCAAAAAAAAATTAAAAAAATAAAAAAAAAATTAAAAACTGATTAGATGTTTGATGATACATGAATTAGGAATTATTTCTAATTTTGGAGGTATTAAGGTCTTTAAAGTCTCTTAAATATTGAAATGTTTGTGAATAAAATTATATGCTTGTGATTTGCTTTAAAATAACCTAGGGGTGAGAGGAAAAGTAGGTGGGAGTATGGATGAAATAAGACTGGCCTTAAACTGATGTTAAAATGTTGGAAGCCAAGTGATAGGTACATGGTGGTTCCTTATATTCTCTCTATATTTGTATACGTTTGAATTTTTTTCCATTAACTAAAAAAAATATGTACATACATATACACATATGCATATATAACATATAACTTAAACAGAATTAACTGTGTACAAATAGCATTAAACTAAAACTATTCCCATCACTTATATATTTCAACGATGAGTATGAAACTTAACTTACCTCCAAAGCTTCCCAGACACTGAAACACTACCACTGGCCTAATCTAACCCCAAGCCTGCAACTCTAGAGAGTGCTCTCATGTTGCTTTTTAACTTCTCAAACCAAAAATCATAGCTCCCAGTTCTTTTTGTTTCAATGAGTGAGAGATATTAGGTGTCTTCAATGCTAAATTTAAATTAATTTTTATGAATCAGCACAGAAAAAAGCAAACTTTTATTCAGATTCGAATATTATTTGTTCTTTGCCATCTCAACTTCTAAAATACCCTTCGGGGTTTTTGTTTTTGCGGATTCAGTAGGGTTCAAATAAGAAAACTGGTTAGCTTTGAGGGTATCTTTTCTCAGTCCTGAGAACTTTGTTTCCAATGAGGTCATAATGATTACCTGGGTAACAAAGTTTCATCCCTTTTAGTTCTTGTTAATTAATCTTATTTGAGCCTCAGTCTCTCCTGCACCAATTAACCATTTCCTTAGGTTTCTCCTTCTTCTCTATTAAGTGTTCATTAGAGAGCACACTAAGGTTATTTAATTTTAAAAAAAAACCTACATTCATCATCCATTTTTCTTTTTTGTTTCTGACTATATATATATATATATTTTTTTTTTTTTTGAAGATGTTTTGGGTAGTTTGGGTGGTACGCAGGCCTCTCTCACTGTTGCAGCCTCTCCCGTTGCGGAGCACAGGCTCCAGACGCGCAGGCTCAGCGGCCATGGCTCACGGGCCCAGCCGCTCTGCGGCATGTGTGATCTTCCCGGACCGGGGCACGAACCCGTGTCCCCTGCATCGGCGGGCGGACTCTCAACCACTGCACCACCAGGGAAGCCCCAAAATCATTTTTAAATAGGCTTCACAACAATTTCCTCACCAAAAGAATAGAATTTTGAATTGATACTTTAACACATGCTTATGACTGTTGATTAAATTCACCTTGTGCACCATTTAATTACCATTTGTATTTATAATTAATGTGAATCACTGAATTTGTGCCACCTGCCCCACAGGCTAGCATCAAAGTAGAATAAAATTCCTTATACACCTGACATACAAAGCTTGAGACTGATTGGTTCTTATAAACAACGCTGGGCCACAATTTTTTAAGATGCCAATGAGAAACACAGCTGGCAAGAAGAGAAGAGAATGGGATTGAATATGAGATGGTGATAGAATCTCAGGAAGCCCAGAAGCTATAGATTTCAGAGAACTGAGACTTTAAGTGCAAGTAACAGGAACATGTGGGCAGAAAAGATACTGGACATATTCGTATCTTAAAAAAATACATGTATATAGAAAAAAATATAAGGATTGGTCAAATTAACTATGGTACATCTATTCTATAGAATAGTATGCAACAGTTAAAAGGAATAAAGTAAAAAATGTACTGACATAAAAAGCTCCCCAAGACAAGTAAATAAAAAGCAGCTTGCAGATTATGTGAATAAATTCCATTTGCATATGTTTTTAAAATATGTACAAATTTATACATGTAATAGAATTTTTATATATTTATGTAAACACAGAAGCTGAAAGAATGCCCACAAAAGTTTGGGGGGGATGTCTTTCATATTTTGTTCTGAACATCTCACCTCTGTACTGTTTTGATCTTTTATAATGAACGTTATTTTAATAGTTAATATTATTTAAGTAGTTAAATGGGAGGGAAAGAAAGCAAAGAGAAGCTTATATGAGAAATTTTGGAATGGAGGAAGTTACAACTCTGCTTTTTCATGATTTATCCTAACAGCAGAGACCAAATCAATTTGCCTATTGTGCTTAATTAACTTGGCCATAAAGATTAACAAAAGAAAACTCAAATTCCATTATCTTGTTTAATCACATACCTACTACTTGTCCTTCTTTGTTCTTTAAAACAAAATTACAACTAAATATCCCAAAAGCACAGTCAGAAACACTTTCGATTCTGTAAGAAACCATCAAATATGCCAATCCAAACCGTCAAACTCTGTAAATAAAAGGATTGCGTCCCAAAAGGATATTCATACTTAGAAAAGCATTTATCATAGACCCCCCTTTAATGAAACCAAATGGTTTAAGATATCTTCCTTTTGAACTATATAAATCATATTATTAATTCCATTACAAGATAGGCATATATGGTGCTGCCATGCCCACAATTTCCTGGAAAGCTAAAATGACAATAATTTTTCAGAGTTTTGGCAAACTAAATTATTTATACTCCTTCAGTGTAAACTCACAAAGAGAAGGACAACTACTATATCTAAAAGGAAAAAATTACCTTTCTGCCCAAATTACTGGATTATTTAAAAATTTTATTTAGCAACATTGAACCAATAAACTTAAATTTGGAGCATTTAGTCAAGCTTTCCCCAGAGAACTGATTAAAAACGCCATGCATCCTCCTCCTCAAGGAACAAAAACAACAAAAACAGCCGCTCTGTAAGAAACCTGAAAGTTACCCGAATTACAATGACTAAATTCAAAGACACCTTGGGGATTTAAAGCACAGCTGCCTAAGTCATTAATACAGAATACTTTATATTACAGGAAAAAAAGGAATCCATGTTGTCAATAATAATAAATTTGATTTCTTGGCTCTCTTTAATTAGGTTTTATGATTTTCAAGTCACTGATGACAGTTTATCCCTTTTTATAGCACAAATAATATCAAATAACCACCTATGCTATTTCTTAGCCCCCAAACACTTTTATTACATCACACTGACTCACAGAATACAAACAAACAAGAATAGAAAGCAGCACCAGTGTCACCAACCATTGTATTTCTCAGGTGGCCATGAAGCTGGGCCTCCCTGGAATCAAGTTTCCCAGGTTCCTCTGCCCAGTGCAGTAAAGCAAACTCAGTTCTCACCTGTGACTCCAGGGATGAACAAAAAAGGTATTAATTACTACCTAAAGCAGGAAAAAAAGACTGGAACAAGAACATGGAAGATTCTTGGTTAGGAAAATAGTAAGGAAATGTAGACAATCTGGTTCACAAATGCTCCTTACACTTGTTTACTATGAATTCTGTAGACACATACAAATCAAATATGTCATGATGGCAGAAATGAGACGTCAGTGCAAATAAATAAGCACATTCCTATTTATGAAATTCATTCAAAAGTTCCTAGAAGCCTAATAATAACAGATTGTACTTAAGGTAAATATTACATAACATTTTACTTAAAGGCAACTCTTCACCACCTAAAAATAGATTCACAAAAGTAATTTTAGATATACATTTTCCTGACCATTTAGAGAACTATGGAAGTAAACGGATATGTACATTTTATGCTTTACATAGTAACTTTATTCTTTTGTGATATAATTTGCCTAAGTCTTACAATACTTATGTTATAGATAATAGAATTAAATCTATAATACTGTGACTCATTAACATGGGACACTGAAAAATGATTTAAACAATGTTATCAAACATTCCAATTAACTGGACATCATTATTAGACCTACCAAATATGTACCGTACAAGATTATTGTGAGAATTGAATGACAAACAGTATTTTTAAAAGGTATTTGTACCCAGACTGTAAAATACTGTAGAATTCTCTTGGGGGGTTATGTATCTTTGGGAGTACTCTTGCCTGAAATGCTCTTCTTGTGGCTGGCTGCTGCTTCTCCCTCAGGTCACAGGCTTAAATGTCACTTCCTTAGAAAGGGCTTCCTTACTCACCTATATAAACCTGTTACTCTCCTTCTCAGTACCCTACATTACCTGCCTGGCACTTAAACTACTCTGATATTATTTTATGTCACCCCCGGAATGAAAAATCCACAGAAAAAATAGGGACACATCTATCTTTTTCACTACTGAATTCCCTTGATCTAGCATGGTGCCTGGATCAAAAAAAGTGCTCAGTAATGATCATCTTAATGATGAATAAATGGGGCTTCCCTGGTGGCACAGTGGTTGAGAGTCCGCCTGCCGATGCAGGGGACACGGGTTCGTGCCCCGGTCCGGGAAGATCCCACATGCCGCGGAGCGGCTGGGCCCGTGAGCCATGGCCGCTGAGCCTGCGCGTCTGGAGCCCGTGCTCCGCAAAGGGAGAGGCCACAACAGTGAGAGGCCCGTGTACCGAAAAAAAAAAAAAAAAAATCTTAATGATGAATAAATGAATATTGTCCAAACATATAACAGAAACCACTCTTCCAAGAACAATGTCAAATGCCTAATCTTCAAATACACCTATTTTTTAATCTAGTTTTTTTTTAAAGAATTCATAATATAAGATTTTGATATTTTCACTTTATGGAAACAACCATACTCCCTTCAGTAATCTATTTCTTACTGATGACATTTTCAAAGATTATCTTCTCTGCTCAGTGGTTCTCAAACGTTTTGGTCTCAGAATACCTTTGTTCTCTTTTAAAAAAACAAAGAATTTTTGTTATGTGGATTTTATCTATCAATATTTACCATATTAGAAATTAAAAGATTTTAAAATAATTAAAAATAATACAGGCATTAGCCATGAACTCATAAACTTGACAAATAAACTCATAAAACAGCACATTTTTATTAAAATCTTTTCCAAAAACAAAACACCTCTTAGAAAAGTGGCACTGTTTTCTGGCTCTGCAAATCTAATGTCCGGCTTACTAACAGACAGATGGATTCTCATATCTGTTGTGATATATAATTGTGGTTGAAGTATATATGAAGAAAATCTACCCTCACACCGACATAACAGTTGGAAAAGCGAGTATAGTATTTTAATACTTTTTCTGATAACTATAGGTATCATTCCTTGACACTACACCAAAACTGGACAAGTGGTAGTTTCTGAAATGTTAGTTGCAATATACCATATCAATGAACTTTTATTACTCTATTACATAAAAATCCATTGCTGTATTTCACCTTTTGAATGAATTTTTTAATCCATACATAATTCTGTAGTATCATGCATTGGTCATTTGGAAAACATTGGCTTATGCTGATCTCCCAAATGCTGACATTTTATTATAGTATATCATATATATATATTTGTTAATATCACCACTGATAAAATGAGGGAAATCTTTAAGTGCTGGGAACTGTCAAGCTTACAGTGGTAGACATAACCTTTCCAAATCCTAATTTTTACTTGAAAGCTCAAATTTTATCTTTGGCAATAAATGTCAGTTATTTTCCATGAAGTGACAGGCTCATTCCAGTCATTTTTGAGAAAACGCAAATACCCAAGTCCGAATAATGATTGTCAGTTGTTTTTTTTTTTTTTTTGCGGTATGTGGGCCTCTCACTGTTGTGGCCTCTCCCATTGTGGAGCACAGGCTCCGGACGAGCAGGCTCAACGGCCATGGCTCACGGGCCCAGCCGCTCCACGGCATGTGGGATCTTCCCAGACCGGGGCACGAACCCGTATCCCCTGCATCGGCAGGCGGACTCTCAACCACTGCGTCACCAGGGAAGCCCTGTCAGTTGTTTTTTTAGATAAAAATGGTGCACAATTTAAAAAGTGACTAACATACGATTCAAATATATGCATAAACTTTTACTCATGACAATCATGATACTTTGGTATGAAACCAAAGTGCTTCATGAGTTCTTCCCATTCTTATTAAAAAGACATGTACTCAAAATTTAATAAAATTAATAATCTTTACTGTTTCGTTAAGACCAGTATTAAAATCAGCATTAAAAAGCACAAGTGCAAGGCAGATGAATAGAATACTACCTGTGCCCTGACGCAACTGTGCTCAGGTGCCAGCAGTTTTACCCATCATTGGTTTTGCAACACCAGTTCCACTGTTAAGAGACTTTCCCAAAGTATCTTTCATAGATCTCTAATCCCACTATATGCTCTTCCTTAGAAAAGAGAATTCTGTTTAGGGGTATTTGGAATATGCTGCACACTATGTGCCATCTTAGAGGTTATTCATTAGTACATTGAGGGTTTGAATAGTACCAAAATTTTTTTTAAAAAGGAAAACTATAAAACTGTTGAATGTTCCAAAAACATGTCTATAGAACCTCTTCAATGAATAGATTAAAAAGATCTTAAAGCACACACTTGAAAAAAACATTACTATGATCAGCAACTTTAAAATGAAGATTCCAACTTGCCTCAGAGAAGAGCCACTATTCTTTCCGATTTTTCATTTTTCTTTCATTAAATGCTTACTTTAGTTGTAAATTATCTAACTGCTGTAACGATTTAACAAAAATAAAAGCTAGGAGAGGACCTTCAAGATGGCAGAGGAATAAGATGTGAAGATCACCTTCCTCCCCACAAATACATCAAAAAGACATCTACATATGGAACAGCTCCTACAGAACACCTACTGAACGCTGGCAGAAGGCCTCAGACTTCCCAAAAGGCAAGAAACTCCTCACATACCTGGGTAGGGCAAAAGAAAAAACAGACCAAAAAATAGGGACGGGACCTGCACCACCCGGAGGGAGCTGTGAAGGAGGAAAGGTTTCCACACACTAGGAAGCCCCTTCAGTGGTGGAGACAGGGAGTGGCAGGGGGGGGAAGCTTCAGAGGACGGAGGAGAGCGCAGCAACAGGGGTGCGGAGGGCAAAGCAGAGAGATTCCCGCACAGAGGATCGGGGCCGACCAACACTCACCAGCCCGAGAGGCTTGTGTGCTCGCCCCCAGGGCCGGGCAGGGGCTGGGAGCTGAGGCTCGGGCTTCGAGTGGATCCCAGGGAGAGGACTGGGGTTGGCTGCGTGAAGACAGCCTGAATGGGGCTAGTGCACCATGGCTAGCCTAGCCGGAAGGGAGTCCGGGAGAAGTCTGGAGCTGCCGGAGAGACAACAGACCATTGTTTCGGGGTGCACGAGGAGAGGGGATTCAGAGCACCGCCTAAACGAGCTCCAGAGA
>NW_006777108.1:1255033-1311565 GCF_000442215.2 Lipotes vexillifer
GTAAAGGTTTCCACACACTAGGAAGCCCCTTCAGTGGTGGAGACAGGGAGTGGCAGGGGGGGGAAGCTTCAGAGGACGGAGGAGAGCGCAGCAACAGGGGTGCGGAGGGCAAAGCAGAGAGATTCCCGCACAGAGGATCGGGGCCGACCAACACTCACCAGCCCGAGAGGCTTGTGTGCTCGCCCCCAGGGCCGGGCAGGGGCTGGGAGCTGAGGCTCGGGCTTCGAGTGGATCCCAGGGAGAGGACTGGGGTTGGCTGCGTGAAGACAGCCTGAATGGGGCTAGTGCACCATGGCTAGCCTAGCCGGAAGGGAGTCCGGGAGAAGTCTGGAGCTGCCGGAGAGACAACAGACCATTGTTTCGGGGTGCACGAGGAGAGGGGATTCAGAGCACCGCCTAAACGAGCTCCAGAGACGGGGGCGAGCCGCGGCAATCAGTGCAGACCCCAGAGACGGGCATGAAACGCTAAGTCTGCTGCTGCAGCCACTAAGAAGCCTGTGTGCGAGCACAGGTCACTCTCCACAGCGCCCCTCCCGAGAGCCTGTGCAGCCCGCCACTGCCAGGGTCCCATGATCCAGGGACAACTTCCCCGGGAGAATAGGCACACCTTAGGCTGGTGCAACGTCATGCTGGCCTCTGCCGCCACAGGCTCACCCCGCATTCCCTACCCCACCCCACCTGAGTGAGCCAGAGGCCCAGAGTCAGCTGCTCCTTTAACCCCTCCTGTCTGGGTGAAGACCAAACGCCAGAGGGCGACCTACATGCAGAGGTCGGGCCAAATCCAAAGCTGAACCCAGGAGCTGTGTTCTGAACAAAGAGAAAGGGAAATGTCTCCAGGCAGCCTCAGGAGCAGTGGATTAAATTCCCCACAACTTGATGTACCCTGCATCTGAGGAATACCTGAATAGACAAGAAATCATCCAAAAATTGAAGTGGACTTTGGGAGCAACTGTACACTAGGGGTGTGCCTTCTGCATATAATTTGTTTCTAGCTTTATGTTTATCTTAGTTTACGATCTAGAGCTTATTATCATTGGTAGATTTGTTTATTGATTTGGTGGCTCTCTCCCTTTCTTTTATATACATATATTTGCATATACTAATTTAAATATGTATATATTTTTTCTTTTCGTGACTGTGTATGTGTATGCTTCTTTGTGTGATTTTGTCTGTATAGGTTTGCTTTTACCAATTGCCCTAAGGTTCTGTCTGTCCATGATTTTTTAGTACAGTTTTTAGCACTTGTTACCATTGGTGGATTTGTTTATTGCTTTGCTGCTCTCTTCCTTTTTTTAAATTACTTTTTTATTTTAATAATAACTTCATTTTCTTTTTTCTTTTTTCTTTTTTTTTTTTCTTTTCTCCCTTTTCTTCTGAGCTGTGTGGCCACGTGTCTGGCCTGAGCCTCTGAGGTTGGAGAGCTGAGTTCAGGACACTGGACCACCAGAGACCTCCTGGCCCCTCGTAATATCAATCAGTGAGAGCTCTCCCAGAGATCTCTGTCTCAATGCTAATACCCAGCTCCACTCAACAACCAGCAAGCTCCAGTGCTGGACACCTCATGCCAAACAACTAGCAAGACAGGAACACAACCACACCCAGTAGCAGAGGAGCTGCCTAAAATCATAGTAAGTTCACAGATGCCCCAAAACCCACCACTGGACGCAGTCCTTCCCACCAGAAAGACAAGATCCAGTCTCATCCACCAGAACACAGGCACCAGTCCCCTCCGCCAGGAAGCCTACACAACCCACTGAACCAACCTTACCGACTAGGGGCAGACACCAAAAACAACGGGAACTACGAAACTGCAGCCTGCAAAAAGGAGACCCTAAACACAGTAAGTTAAGTAAAATGAGAAGACAGAGAAACACAGCAGACGAAGGAGCAAGGTAAAAACCCACCAGACCTAACAGAGAAAAGGAAATAGGAAGTCTACCTGAAGAAGAATTCACAGTAATGACAGTAAACATGATCCAAAACCTTGGAAACAGAATGGAAAAAATACAAGAAACATTTTAGCAGGACTTAGAAGAACTAAAGAGCAAAGAAACACTGATGAACAACACAATAAATGAAATTAAAAATTCTCTAGAAGGAATCAGTAGCAGAATAACTGAGGCAGAAGAACAGATAAGTGACCTGGAAGATAAAAGAATGGAAATTACTATAGCAGAGCGCAATACAGAAGAAAGATTGAAAAGAATTGAGGACAGTCTCAGAGACCTCTGGGACAACATTAAATGCACCAACATTCAAATTATAGGGGTCCCAGCAGAAGAACAGAAAAATAAAGGGACTGAGAAAATATTTAAAGACATTACACTTGAAAACTTCACTAACATGGAAAGGAAATAATCAAGTCCAGGAAGTGCAGAGAGTCCCATACAGGATAAATCCAAAGAGAAACATACCAAGGCACATATTAATCAAACTATCAAAAATTAATTACAAAGAAAAAATATTAAAAGCAGCTAGGGAAAAGCAACAAATAACATACAAGGGAATCCCCATAAGGTTAACAGCTGATCTTTCAGCAGAAATTCTGCAAGACAGAAGGGTGTGGCAGGACATATATAAAGTGATGAAAGGGAAAAACCTACAAGCAAGATTACCCAGTAAGGATCTCATTCAGATTCGACAGAGAAATTAAAACCTTTACAGACACGCAAAAGTTAACAGAATTCAGCACCACTAAACCAGCTTTACAACAAATGCTGAAGGAACTTCTCTAGGCAGGAAACACAAGAGAAGGAAAAGACCTACAATAACAAACCCAAAACAATTAAGAAAATGGGAATAGGAACATACATATCAATAATTACCTTAAATGTAAATGGATTAAATGCTCCAACCAAAAGACATAGACTAGCTTAATGGATACAAAAACAAGACCTATCTATATGCTGTCTACAAGAGACCCACTTCAGACCTAGGGACACATGCAGACTGAAAGTTAGGGGATAGAAAAAGACATTCCATGCAAATGGAAATAAAAAGAAGGCTGGAGTAGCTATTCTCATCAGACAAAATAGACTTTAAAATAAAGACCATTACAAGAGACAAAGAAGGACACTACATAATGATCAAGGGATCAATCCAAGAAGAAGATATCACAATTGTAAATATTTATGCACCCAACATAGGAGCACCTCAATACATATGGCAAATGCTAACAGCCATAAAAGAGGAAATCGACAATAACACAAAAAAGAGCAGGTGACTTTAACACCCCACTTTCACCAATGGACAGATCATCCATAATGAAAATAAATAATGAAACACGAGCTTTAAATGATATATTAAACAAGAGGGACTTAATTGATATTTATAGGACATTCCACCCCAAAACAGCAGAATACACTTTCTCCTCAAGTGCTCATGGAACATTCTCCAGGATAGATCATATCTTGGGTCACAAACCAAGCCTTGGGGAACTTAAACTGAAATCGTATCAAGTGCTGTTTCCGACCACAATGCTATGAGACTGGATATCAAATACAGGAAAAAATCTGTAAAAAATACAAACACATGGAGACTAAACAATGCGCTACTAAATAACCAAGAGATCACTGAAGAAATCAAAGAGGAAATCAAAAAATACCTAGAAACAAATGACAATGAAAACACGAAGACCCAAAGCCTATGGGATGCAGCAAAAGCAGTTCTAAGAGAAGAGTTTATAGCAATACAATCCTACCTCAAGAAACATCTCAAATAAACAACCTAACCTTACACCTAAAGCAATTAGAAAAAGAACAAAAACACCCCAAAGTCAGCAGAAGGAAAGAAATCATAAAGATCAGATCAGAAATACATGAAAAAGACATAAAGGAAACAACAGCAAAGATCAAAAAACTAAAAGCTGGTTCTTTGAGAAGATAAACAAAATTGATAAACCATTAGCCAGACTCATCAAGAAAAAAGGGAAAAGATGCAAATCAACAGAATTAGAAATAAAAAAAGAAGTAACAACTGACACTGCAGAAATACAAAGGATCATGAGAGATTACTACAGCAACTACAGGCCAATAAAATGGACAACCTGGAAGAAAGGGACAAATTCTTAGAAAAGCAACTTCCGAGACTGAACCAGGAGGAAATAGAAAATATACACAGACCAATCACAACCACTGAAATTGAAACTGTGATTAAAAATCTTCCAACAAACAAAAGCCCATTTAGAGAGGAGCTAATACCTATCCTTCTCAAACTCTTCCAAAATATAGCAGAGGGAACACTCCCAAACTCATTCTACAAGGCCACCATCACACTGATACCAAAACCAGACAAAGATGTCACAAAAAAAGAATACTACAGGCCAATATCACTGATGAACATAGATGCAGAAATCCTCAACAAAATAGTAGCAAACAGAATCCAGCAGCACATTAAAAGGATCATGCACCATGATCAAGTGGGGTTTATCCCAGGAATGCAAGGATTCTTCAATATACGCAAATCAATGTGATACAGCATATTAACAAATTGAAGGGTAAAAACCATATGATCATATCAATAGATGCAGCAAAAGTTTTCAACAAAATTCAACACGCATTTATGTTAAAAAAAAAAAACCTCCAAAAAGTAGGCATAGAGGGAACTTACGTCAATAAAGGCCATATATGCAAACCCACGGCCAACATCGTTCTCAATGGTGAAAAACTGAAACCACTTCCACTAAGATCAGGAAGAAAACAAGGTTGCTCACTCTCATCACTACTATTCAACGTAGTTTTGGAAGTTTCAGCCACAGCAATCAGAGAAGAAAAAGAAATAAAAAGAATCCAAATCGGAAAAGAAGTAAAGCTGTCACTGTTTGCAGATGACATGATACTATACATAGAGAATCCCAAAGATGCTACCAGAAAACTATAAGAGCTAATCAATGAATTTGGAAAAGTAGCAGGATACAAAATTAATGTACAGAAATCTCTGACATTCCTATACACTAATCATGAAAAATCTGAAAGAGAAATTAAGGAAACACTCCCATTTACCACTGCAACAAAAAGAATAAAATACCTAGGAATAAACCTACCTAAGGAGACAAAAGACCTGTATGCAGAAAACTATAAGACACTGATGAAAGAAATTAAAGATGATACAAACAGATGGACAGATATACCATGTTCTTAGATTGGAAAAATCAATATTGTGAAAATGACTCTACTACCCAAAGCAATCTACAGATTCAATGCAATCCCTATCAAACTACCACTGGCATTTTTCACAGAACTAGAACAAAAAATTTCACAATTTGTATGGAAACACAAAAGACCCCGAATAGCCAAAGCAATCTTGAGAACAAAAAATGGAGCTGGAGGAATCAGGCTGCCTGACTTCAGACTATACTACAAAGCTACAGTAATCAAGACAGTATGGTACTGGCACAAAAACAGAAATATAGATCAATGGAACAGGACAGAAAGCCCAGAAATAAACCCATGCACATATGGTCACCTTATCTATGATAAAGGAGACAAGAATATACAATGGAGAAAAGACAGCCTCTTCAATAAGTGGTGCTGGGAAAACTGGACAGCTACATATAAAAGAATGAAATTAGAACACTCCCTAACACCAACACAAAAAGAAACTTAAAATGGATCAAAGACCTAATATAAGGCCAGACAGTATAAAACTCTTAGAGGAAAACATAGGCACAACACTCCATGACATAAATCACAGCAAGATCCTTTTTCACCAACCTCCTAGAGAAATGGAAATAAAAACAAAAATAAACAGATGGAACCTAATGAAACTTAAAAGGTTTTGCACAGCAAAGGAAACCATAAACAGACAAAAAGAGAACACTCAGAATGGGAGAAAATATTTGCAAAGGAAGCAACTGACAAAGGATTAATCTCCAAAATATACAAGCAGCTCATGCAGCTCAATATCAAAAAAACAAACAACTCAATCGAAAAATGGGCAGAAGACCTAAATGGACATTTCTCCAAAGAAGATATACAGATTGCCAACAAACACACAAAAGGATGCTCAACATCACTAATCATTAGAGAAATGCAAATCAAAAGCTCAATGACGTATCACCTCACACTGGTCAGAAAAGCCATCATCAAAAAGTCTACACACAATAAATGCTGGAGAGGGTGTAGAGAAAAGGGAACACTCTTGTACTGTTGGTGGGAATGTAAATTGATACAGCCACTATGGGAAACAGTATGGAGGTTCCTCAAAAAACTAAAAATAGAACTACCATATGACACAGCAATCCCACTACTGGGCATATACCCTGAAAGAACCATAATTCAAAAAGAGTTATGTACCACAATGTTCACTGCAGCACTATTTACAACAGCCAGGACATGGAAGCATCCTAAGTGTCCATCAACAGATGAATGGATAAAGAAGATGTAGCACATATATACAATAGAATATTATTCAGCCATATAAAGAAACGAAATTGAGTTATTTGTAGTGAGGTGGATTGACACAGAGTCTGTCATACACAGTGAAGTAAGTCAGAAAGAGAAAAACAAAAACAAATACCATATACTAACATATATATGGAATCTAAAAAAAAAAAATGGTTCTGATGAACCTAGGGGCAGGACAGGAATAAATAAGCAGAGGTAGAGAATGCACTTGCAGACATGGGGAGGGGGAAGGGTAAGCTGGGACAAAGTGAGAGAGTAACAGTGACATATATACACTACCAAATGTAAAACAGATAGGTAGTGGGAAGCAGCTGCATAGCACAGGGAGGTCAGCTGGGTGCTTTGTGACCACCTAGAGGGCTGAGATAGGGAAAGTGGCAGGGAGACACAAGAGGGAGGGGATATGGGGATATATGTATATGTATAGTTGATTTACTTTGTTATACAGCAGAAGCTAGCACACCATTGTAAAGCAATTATACTCCAATAAAGATTTTTAAAAATAAATAAAAATAAAATCTATAAAAACAAAACAACTGAAGTCTTTTTGATTTCTATTTGGGAGAAAACATGTCAAAATGAGGTGTATGGGCAACTCAGTAAGATATAAAATAAATGAGATATAACTATTAGAAAAGAGGAAAACTGATTTGTATATAATATAGTTATCAAGAAAACTTTAAAAAACTGACTAAAACTATTAGGATTAATACAGGCACTCAGGAAAAAGGAGTTAGTACCAAAATGAATAGCACCACACACACACACACACACACACACACACACACACAAAATCGAAGACATACCTGTGTCAATTCTCCCCAAACTGATTCACAGATTCAATGTAATCCCAATCAAAATTACAGTAGGGTGTTTGTAGGAATTGACGTGTTGATTCTAAAACACATATGGAAAGTCAAAGGAACTAGAAAAGTTCAGTTTGAGAAAGAACAACAAAGTTGAACGACTTGCTTACTTGATTTCAAGACTTCACTATGAAAGTACAATAATCCAGACAGTGTGGTACTGGCAAAAAAGACAGACACAAAGAACAACACAATGAAACAGAGAACCCAGAAGTAGCCCCAACAGCCAAATGATTTTTTACATGGCACAAAGGAATTCAATGGAAAAAGGATCATCTTTTCAGTAAAATATACTAGAACAACTGAACATTTATATGCAAAAAAGTGAAAACTCAATCCTTCCATCACACCATAAGCACAAATTAAGTCAAAATTAATCATATACCCCAAAATTAAAACCTCTAGAAAAAAACCCGAGGAAACATTTTTGTGACCTTGGGGTCACAAAACTTTCTTATTATACAACACTAAAAACAATCCATATAAGATAAAATTGATAAACTGAGTTTGCTTTTCTAAAGGCACTGTTAGAAAAATGAAAAGGCAAGCCACAGATTGATGAATATGTTCATCAAAACATATCTGACAAAGGACTTGTATTTAGGACATTTAAAGAATTCTCATAATTCAGTAATAAAGAGACAACTCAATTTAAAAAGGAGGGTGCGGCTGAGAAAGGGTTAATTTCCAAAATATACAAACAGCTCATACAACTCAGTATCAAAAAAAAAAACCAATCAAAAAATGGGCAGAAGACCTAAATAGACATTTCTCCAAAGACACACAGATGGCCAACAGGCACATGAAAAGATGCTCAACATGCCTAATTATTAGAGAAATGCAAATCAAAACCACAATGAGCAATCACCTCACACCGGTGAGAATGACCATCATCGAAAAGTCTACAAATAATAAATGCTGGAGAGTGTGTAAAGAAAAGGGGACCCTCCTACACTGTTGGTGGGAATGTAAATTGGTGCAACCACTACAGAAAACAGTATGGAGATTCCTTAAAAAACTAAAAAAAACATATGATCCAGCAACTCCACTCCTGGGCATACATCCAGAAGAGACAAAAACTCTCATTTGAAAAGATACATACACCCCAATGTTCATAGCAGCAGTATTTACAACAGCCACGACATGGAAGCAACCTAGGTGTCCATCAACAGATGAGTGGATAAAGAAGATGTGGTATACATATACAATGGAATACTACTCATCCATAAAAAAGAATAAGATATCACTATTTTCAGCAACATGGATGGACCTAGAGTATATCCTAAGTGAAGTAAGTCAGAGAAAGTCAAGTATTATATGATATCACTTACATGTGAAATCTAAAAATAATACAAATGAATCTATTTACAAAACAGAAACAGACTCACATAGAAAATAAACTTATGGTTACCAATGGGGATGGCAGGGAGGAATAAATTAGAAGTATGGGACTAACAGATACACACTACTATATACAAAATAGATGAGCAACAAGGATTTACTGTATACCACAGGGAATGAAGTTCAATATCTTGTAATATCCTATAATGGAACATAATATGAAAAAGAATATATATAACTGAATCACTGTGCTGTACACCTGAAACTAACACACTATACTTCAATTTGAAAAAAGGGGAGGGGAAGGAGGCAAAAGATTTGAATAGATACTTCACTGAAAACATAGGGATCGTAATAAGCACATGGAAAGATGCTCAAAATCATTAGTTATCAAGGAAATGCAAATTAAAACCACACTGAGCTACAACTACACACACATCAGAATGGCTAAAATTAAAATGACTAACCATACCAAGTGTTAGCAAGGATGCAGAACTTGAACTCTCAAACACTGCTGGGGGTGATGTAAAATGGTACAACCACTTGGGAAAACAGTAGGGTAGTTCCTTAAAATGTGAAAAAAATGACCCAGCTATTTCAATCTTAGATATTTACCCAAGAGAAATAAAAGCATATGCCCACACAAAGACCTGTAAACATACACTCACAGCAGCTTTGTTTATAATAACCAAAGTTGGAAACAACCCAAATTGTTCAATAAGGGGTGAATGAATAAACAAATTCTGTTATGGCCAAGGTATTATTAATCAGCTACAACACTGATAAAACCCCAAAATAATTATGCTGAGTGAAAGCCAGACAAAAGTACTTATTGTATGATACCATTTATATAAAATTTTAGAAAATATAAACTGATCTGTACTGACAAAAAACAAACAAACAAACCCAGTGCTGTCCTGGGCCCAAGGGGGAAGGTGGCGTGCAATAAAGAAAATGGAATAAAGTAAGGCACAAGGAATCTTTCTGGAGTTATTTTCTACATTTAAATATTATTTGAATGAACCAAATGAGGGAGTGTAGAATTATCATTATGACAATTATGTTACATGAGTTACCCAGAATCTACATATCTATAACTAAACCAAAAACCAAAAATAACTCAATCACTAAAGGAGACTACATGAGTAAGCATACAAAAAATGAACTTAGGATATTTATTCATAGGTTTAAAAAGACATAACAGGAAGAGGGAACAAAAATTAGTAATCTTTTGTTACTTTAGTAGTGGCGATGGCTTCATGGGTATATACATAGGCCAAAATTCATCGAATTATACACTTTCAATATGCGCAGCTCACTGTACATCAATGGTACCACAGTAAAGCTGTTAAGAAAAAGGAACTAGCCAACCCATCCTTACCTACTCCCTATTCGCAACCTGATGCCATTGGAGGGGGGAGGATTCAGAAAATTAGCAAGGAAATAAAATTAACTATAATAAAGATTGCAAGAATACAGTGAAATAAGAATGCATATACCCAACTGATGTAATAAATCATAGGGAACAGAAACAGCTTACATCGCTGATACACTGATCAAAGAAAATAGAAAAAAAGGAAGATAATAATATACAGAATCAACATTATACTTTGGTTTTTCTTCTTAAATTGATACATTCCCAGTTATCTCATTTATACAAGGTAAAAAAAAAAAAGTCACAAAAACATACAAGAACTAAAATGATAGTGTTTTATAATTCATTTCTTTTTCACTCTACAGACACGTATTTTGTAAATAAAAAGCTGTATAAATTCTATATATTTTTCTAAAACTCAATTTTCTGCATTTACCAATAGAGGATTTTTTTTACTATCCATTTATCTACAATGCAGGATAATTCCATATTTTTTTAAAAAGAGAATAAACAATTATATAAACTAAGAAAGATGATGCATTCAAATTATACTTTCGTGTAAACTTTTTAGAAAATCTTCGAGATTTTATCAAGAAAATAAAACAAGCAGTATGTTTTCTAACTAATTACTGCTTAATATTCTGGGTTGCATGAAAAAATCCATAGCAACCTACAAAATTCTCAAGAAACTCTCCACAGCCATCTATTAAAAGATCAAGTGAGTTAGTCTATGGAGTTAAACAATGTATTTTAAAAATCACAGATGAAATTGACAGTAATTCCACACTTCAAATTGGGATTGTGTGCCATGATCCAAAGCAGGCTATTATTACATTAAACACTACTTATTTCTGAAAGACAAATTTTAACAGAAAATTAAACTACACTATGTCTTAACAGTTATTTTCTACATTTAAATATTATTTGAATGAACCAAATGAGGAAGTGTAGCATTATCGTTATGACAATTATGTTACATGAGTTACCCAGAATCTACATGTCTATAACTAAACCGAAAAACAAAAATAACTCAATCACTAAAGGAGACTACATGATTAAGCATACAAAAAATGAACTTAGGATATTTATACATAGGCTTAAAAAGAAAAATAACAGGAAGAGGGAACAAAAATTAGTTTATAGAGCAATGATTTTTTAAAAAGTAAAAGGCATGAGGAAAATACAAAGCCAAAGTGTAAATCCATCTGAACACATCCCTCTTTAACTGCTCTGGCATGAAAAAGGCACTGAGTATTGTAAAATGTTACCAAGTATTTTCAAGTGAGAGGGTGCCTAGATCAGCCAAATGAGTATTTTTATCCTTGAACAGGACCTTCGAGTGGAAGGTGGTTTATCACTGTAAAAGCTTAATCGTAAAAGCTCTTTTACATCGCTCTGAGTATGCTTAATGAATAACTTTCAGACATGCATTTGATTCCTCAAATTGCAAGGATGGTAACTATTATTTCTACTAATCTATAAGATCCTTCATCATCTGGCCCCTGCTGATGTCACCAGCCTCATTACAAACTGCCTGTAGTTCCCAAATATATTCCTGCTCGTTCATGCATCAACATCCATATATTCCCTCTATGTGGACTGTCCTTTTTTATTTCGTGGCATACAACTTCAAGACTCAGCTCATCACCTTCTTCTCTATGATGTCTGTACCCTCACTCTAGGTTTGCCTTTAGTGCTCTGCTGGCACTCTGTACACATTTCCTATAACACACATCTTAAGGAAGTTCATATATGTTATGTTGTTTGTGTTAGACTTTGGAGGTTTCACAAAGGAAACTGCCAATTTAACACCACAGTCTAAATTACCACAAAAACACAGAGAACTTGACAAATCTGAATGAACTTGCAAATTTAAACATCAGATTTCAGACCCTGACTTATCCCAATAAAATGAGGCTATTCAGTGAGGATTAATATAAACATGATTATTTGAGAGTGGTTTTAATTTCTCCTTTATACTGTTTTACAAAATCTCCCCTAATATCACTTTATTCTTTAATCAAAAAATATTATTAAAGAGGCAGAAAGGTCTCTTTAATCCCACATTTGAAAGTCAAATGTTATTTTTCAAATAAATAAAATACTTAAAAAACTGCCTAACAGAATACTAAACAGTAACCAAAATGAAAGCAAAACAAGCAACAAAACAAACAGGAAAAAAGTTTGATACTCTAATTTGAAATCAAGAAATTTATTTTGCCAGTTATAAATACAAGTGTAGTCTGATCTCTTAAAAATTCAACCTCAAAGCAGTTCTAACAATGTCCATGCCTTCCTCTTCTCTTTTCTCTCTATACATGTAAAACCTGCATCACTAAAAATAAAAGTCTCTGTAGTAAATAATTTATCACATCAGTTTCCTTTAGCTTTTATTTTTATTTAAAGGATAGTATCAATGTAGCCACTTTGCATATGTGTAAACTTTTTCAAATGATGATAAATCTAAAAGACTGCTTAATAAGAAACCATTGTTTCAGAGGATGATTCATGGAGACACTGTCTCTTTGCTCTTCAGCCAGCTACAGTTTAATCTTTTAAAAAGTGAGTTACTCCACTGATCAAAGAACTCCAAGCTATTGCTTTCCATTAGAATTTCCTCATAGCCATGATACATCATTTTAAACTATGTTCCCTAATATATTTATTTTGCCATCTTTCCTATAGTTTAAGTTCACTATATAGTTATTTACACGACAGTAATATATTGCTTCAGTATGCAGCAAATTATAAGAAATTATGTTAGTCTGTCCTCCCTCCTTCCCCAAACTGGTAGACTAGTTTCACTCAAAAACTTCACCCCCAGTTATTCACTGTGAACAACTCAAAACAATTCATCAAGATGGCTGGTGGCCTAACTGTCAGAGCTATATAAAAGAACCCTGTGTTTAGTTTGGAGGTAATTATTACCTTTCCACTATATATTTAGAAACAATGACATTAACACAGTCATTCTCTTATGTTAGAAACCACAATGGTGCCCTAGTTCCCACTGGATCAAATTTAAATTCTATCAACCAACCCCAGTTAACCAGTCCAAAATTATTTTCAACTTAAATTTAATTGGTATTCCCTACTCCCACAGTAATATACATACATACATACATACATATATATATATATATATATATATATATAAAATCACAGTTTTATTAATTTTTTATTTATATACCTATCACAGCTACTGGACCTAAAGCTCCTCCTTGGAAGGGAAGATGTTTTATTCACATAATAGACAATGAACAATGAATGAACTAATAAGCAAGAAAATACCAAATCACCTTTCTCATTAGATCCATCTCTTTATCTGCTTTATCCTGCTTCTAAGCTTTTACTCCAGCTATTCTCTCCACCTGAAATGCCATCTTTTCTTGTTTATTAATCTAAAACCTTACAGGATGATAGGGAGACCAAGACTGAAACTGCAGCTATAAAAGCCCTTTGTATTTTGGGATTCATACTTTAAAAAGAACAACAATACTAGACAGCTAATTAAATAAGGTATCAATGATATATATATTAAATCAAAATTATTTATTCAATCTATTTACATATTAGAAATTTTTATGCTTTCCCCTTTCCCTTTTCTGTGCTTCAACCAGATGCTTACCAATTTTTCTTCATTATAGGTAATATGCATACAGTAAAAAGGCATTTTTGTGTTTATATGTAAGATCTATCAGCTGAACACCTAATTATGTGACTTAAAACTTAATAAAAAGTGATTGCCTCTGGGAAGCAAAAATGCAGGAATGGAGAAGGATAAATAGGGTAATTATTTTTTTTTTATTATAAATGTTTTGGTACTACTTGACTTTTGAAACTATGTAAACTTAAAACTGAAAAAGATTTTAAAAGAACATGTGATGATATTGCCTCTCTGGCAGGTAGGGTAGGTGTTTGTGAACTAGAACCAATTTTTCCATAACCCTATATCTAATTGCTTCTTAGATTTCCAATCTGCCTTCATTTTTAAAGTGTAGTCTTCCGTCTGATTTTCCTGTCAGCCTTATCTGTCTTAAGTCTCTGAAACAGGAAACAGCATCAGCATCAGCTGGGAACTTGTTAAATACGCAAATAATCATGTCTCATCCCAGATCTTCAAAGCAGAAACTTGAATTGGGATCCAGCAATCTGTGTTTAAGAAGCCCTCCACAGGCTTCCCTGGTGGCGCAGTGGTTGAGAGTCTGCCTGCCGATGCAGGGGACACGGGTTCGTGCCCGGTCCGGGAACATCCCACATGCCGCAGACAGTCTGGGCCCGTGAGCCATGGCCGCTGAGCCTGTGCGTCCGGAGCCTGTGCTCCGCAACGGGAGAGGCCACAGCAGTGAGAGGCCCGCGTACCGCAGGAAAAAAAAAAAAAGTCCTCCACATGATTCTTATGTACACTAAAGTTTGAGAATGACTACTATAATGGTTCAACATTCTCTTTTCCTGACTCCTTCCTTCAGGAAGGCTGCGATCTGTCAATTTCCACACAACCATGTATGTAAGTGCACAGCCCACACAGAAGATCAGTTCTGCTTAACATAAATACCTGGGGAGAAGGCACCAATTATGATAAACACTGCTCTTTATTCTGCCCTCTAATATCCAGGGACTGATAGGTGTTTAATGATAAATTTGAAATGTCCTAAGTGTTTAATGAAAAGAAATAGTACGAAAAGGATGCCCTGGAGAAATTGTCACCAAATAAAAGTATCCTTTTTAACTGTAAGGTGCAACAAAGACAACTACTATAACAGTAAAAAAAACTGAGTGTACATAAAATATCACATTTTTGACCACTTTTACTTACTGTCTCTTAATTCTTACAATCAAATAAAACCACAGAACATGTCCTATAGCATATGCTCATAAATGCTAATAAACCAAAACATAGCTTCTAAGGATTATTTTTAAATTAAAAATTTAAAACTTTATAGTAGCAAAGAAAGACGGCTTAAATTTAATAAAGGATTCAAATAAAAATACTGTTTTTTTAAATGTCACATCATAAAGTGTGTTCAATACTTCACAACAATAAATATTTGGAAAAGTCAACTCCCATTCTAAAGATAAAAAGCTAATATGGACCCTGGAACATTACTGAAATCAACTGAATGTCTGTTGGAAAAGAAAGTAATATAGTTAAATGGAGCTTAACTTAGTACCAAAGTAAACTTCAACAGAGGTATTGTGATCATAATCTGTTAGTAGTTTTAGTTTCTAAAAAATTATCAGTATAAAATTAAAGTGACTCTAAAGGCCAGAGTCTAACTTAGCAAGATTTTTTTGTAATTTTATTCTACTTTGGTATATCTTAAATTTCAAAAAATTTTAAACAAACACAAAAATACTAACATTCAGATGTTATCAAGGGCTTGGAGAAGGGTTACTTTCTTCATAAAGTCTTTATTGACTATGTTAAAATGGCAATTTAACGTATTCAATATGATCTCAGGATGAAAATAACAGACATATAATTCATTATTAACGTAAGAACAACATTCTACAATATACACATTTCTATATATCATATTTAGCACAGGAAAATTTCTGGGATATTCATGGACATAAACACGTTAGCCTAGATTTACTAGAAACTAAGAGGTGCATGTTCCATTACATGTATCAAATAATCCCACCATTATTAAGTAAAAATTCTATACTTTAATCACAATAAAGAAAAACTGGACACATCTGCATGATGGTCAATCACTAAAATGACTCAAAATGAAAACCATGAAAAAATTTCTGATTATTTATAATGCATGCACCTACTCAAGCTCAACTGTAAGTACTGGCTTACTCCTCATAAATGTTATACCATGGTGTAGTAAAATCAGCTTAAGAAAAATAATGCTCTTTTACAAAACAAAAGTGCCATTTCATACAGTCTTATCCTTTCTTTTTAAAGAAAATAACTTCTCAAACAGAATTAGGAACCTATCTTTAAAAGCCTCTTAAATACAGCTTAACTATAAAATTTCAAAGGGTAAAATTTATTAATTTCCATGACAGCAATTCTTAATCATCAGAATAATGAAGAGACATACAGGTCACACAGGGTTAAATTTGATGTATACTCCTCCTAGGTGAACTGGACCTTAGGATCTTTTTCCAAAGGCAGCCTGCCCTGCTAGACCACAATTTTAAACAAGTTGAGATCAGAACCAATACAGCTACTAAAAATCTTACTCCCTACAGGTTCCAAGAAGCATGAGACAATGACTGAGTAGGCTGGACCCGTCTCCCATGCTGCCAAGTGAGTAAAGGGGAACCCTGCCAGCACGCTGTAAATTGTCACCTTCCTCACTTCCCAGTTAAGCTCATATTAAGACAGTAAGAAAATGCAGAGAACTGGAGATGCTGCCCTCCACAGGATTCCTGCCCCCATGTCCCTTAACAACTTAACCCATTTCACTGAGTTAAGCCCTGGGCTTATAATGAAACCAGCCTTCAAGGCGTGCACATATTCTCCAGTGCATACAGATTAATGTAGGTTTTTATACTACTCCTCATACAACAGAGTAAGAATACTTTAAAGAATACATATTCACAAAATTGAATATTCAACTCTAAACAAAATTTCCTTAAAATCTCTATACTTCATTAGTTGATATACAAATTAACATGTTCTAAACCAATATGCTAGGGGAAATGCTTTTGGTGTTTCTCCTTTCAACAACACAGTCTAGAGTATACTGTCCTATTCCAATTTTTTTTTTAATGTTATTACTTTGGTAAAATACACGTAGGGAGCAATTAAAACTTTCATGATCATGTCCTTTCTTTTACAGTCTAATTACAGATTGATTTTTAAAAGACAACCTATGAGTCACTAGAGAGAAATTGTTTTGCAATTCCCAAGAGGTTATGATTCAGTCTATATTTATGAACTACAATTTTGAAATTTAATGAGATTTTTGGCAGTTGCAAATAATTAAAGCCTCTGGTATTTCACCCTGGAAATTAGTGAAGTATATTGGAATTTTTAATAAATTTCATCTCATTGCGTTTTCATAAATGCCTATAAGCCTGTAATAAAAGCGTTAAATATGAGAGAAGTAAAAACTGGAAGGGAAAGGAGAATGAGAAGTGGAAAACGGGGTAAGATTGGTTTGAATACTTGAAGGACTGGCTAGATAACAGAAAGTTAGTTTCGCTAAATTGGTTGTTCAAGATGATTCAGCAGAGATTAAAAAACTTTGGTATTAATAGTAACTACAAATAATCTACCTGAGTTTGAGGAGGGGTAAGAAATTGGGAAAGTAAAAGAAAGGTAACAAATCAGTGATTCTCTGATAAAAACTAAGCAGAGAAACACTACTACTGATATCATTCCTTCTTCCAATCCCAACCAATGGCAGCTGATTGTGAACTAGAGTCCCAAAGACTCTACACACTAAATATCTTTTTCAGAAATGACAAAGAAACTGGCACAAGGAGAAATTAATGTTAGTTTACACCAAATTCCAAAAATAATTTTCCCATTTGAAAAAGTTCTATTGCACCACACCAATTTCAGTTTCATTTTACACAACTATAGACTGTTCTCCAAACCTAAGGCCTCAGAAGCCCTTTACTATTCTTTCTACAAATTCACTTCTGAGTTCCAGACGTTCAACATTACCAAATCCAAACTCTAATCTCAAATCCTGACACCTCTGCCTTTCACTACAGTTCCACATTTACAACTGCCTACAGTGCATCTCCATTTGGGTACTTTTCCATTAGTATCAAATGGGTAATATCTCCTTGACATTATCACCTCTTCTTTCCCAATGCCCTCAGGATAGAACCATTCTTAAACATTAAAAATCGTAGAACCAGATGTCAGCAAAAATGGTGGAGTAGGGAACCCCCCCCAATAGTTAACTCCTCCACAGAAGCAACAAATACACTGGCAAAAATTGTCAAAACCAACTTTTCCAGAATTCTGGAAACTAATGGAAACCTTGCAGTAACCAGGTAAATGTTTAGTCAAGGAAAAATAGCTGAATCTCAGTCAGAGAGCCTTGGGCTGGTCTTGAAGACAACAGCTCATGGTCCCAGAACGGGTACCCAGTATCAGAGGGAACAGAACAGACCTTATTCTCAAACAATTGGGATTATTTGTTGTGACCTGTTTGGCGACTCCCTTTATCTCGTCCTACTCGGAAATCACCCAGTGCTGGGGGACCACCAAGGCACATTTGTCAAAAACATGTAAGGCAAATGTACACTGATACCTGGGGCAAGGGATAATAGTTGAGGCAAGGAACAGACTAACCAAAAACCCTAGAAGGAAAGGCTGAGGAATGAGGTGCCTTTGGGGAGTAAGGGTTTTGAAAAACACCCACATATTTCTGAGAATTTACAAGGTCATGCAAATGGCCACATGTCTAAAATGTTGATGGAGTTAAGATTCCAGAGTCAATGCTTAGAGGAGATCCTTCTGGGAAAGCTATCTGAATAGGAACATCTACACACACTTCTCAAGAGCAAGACATAAATTTTTATATTAAGCCACCGAGATTTGGGGATTATTTGTTACAGAAGTTGGTGTTAATTCTATGAGTAATTCAGACCTAGAATCTAAAAAACCTAGAAGATATGCATGCTATTTTGCTGTGAAATAAAGAACTTGTTTAAAGAAAAATGAGTGACTTCTTTATACTATGTTCTTGTTTAATTAGGGTCTTAGCAAATATATTTTATTTATATTGTTGACTAACAAAAACATTAAAAGGAAAAAAATACCAAAAAATAGGCTGTTTAAATGTGTTTACAGATAGATATACTTTCCAATAAGTTACTTAGAGCAGTGTATGTTGGCCCATACACTGGGCCAAATATAAGATTTGGTTTGGCCCAACCAAATCTTATATTTCATAATATAAGTCATTAGGTAAATGGAATTATATATGCTCAAATGTAACTTTGCTAGAATCTATTTTACAAGGTGAGTTTCATCTGAGTCAGAGTTTTAGTATTAACATCTGGCAGAAGTAACTGTGAAAATAATAACTATGACTAGTTTCAAGCTAAACTTGTAGAGTAACAGAGTCAATACAAATCTATTCAAATCCATTCAATTACTCTTCTGAAAATGCCTTAGATGAGGAATATATGACAAGAGAATAGCTCTGAATAATAAAAAGAGAATCATTTGAAACAATGGGAAGGCAAAGTAACGAATGCAAAAACATGCAATTGTTAACAGTTTACCTGGAATGACCAAAACCTGCATTCATCTTGAATAAATATTTTTAAACAAAAAAATTAACAAGAGTTTCACAAAATTCCCTAAAACATATACATAAAAAAAAATTCAGGAAACAGTATCTCAAAAATGTCAAACAGACATAAAATACTAATAACTTCCTTGAGCACGCAGCCATGCATCACACTTAAAAGTATCATGAGGGCTTCCCTGGTGGCACAGTGGTTGAGAGTCCGCCTGCCGATGCAGGGGACACGGGTTCGTGCCCTGGTCCAGGAAGATCCCACATGCCGCAGAGCGGCTAGGCCCATGAGCCATGGCCGTTGAGCCTGCGCGTCCAGAGCCTGTGCTCCGCAACGGGAGAGGCCACAACAGTGAGAGGCCCACGTACCGCAGTATCATGAATTTCTTCTCCTTACAGCAGCATCAAAATGCCAGTTACTGAATCTTGCAATTTACCTTTCATATTTAGAGACTTAGCATTTAGTATTATATAGTTAATGTTAGGTTGGAATTTTCAGACTATTACATAGACCGTAAATGCTGAAATAAGTAAAAGTCACATAGAAATATTATATAATGCTTGTAATACTGTATAAAATGGAATATATTATACTTATATTCCTTAAAAAGATTATAGATACCCCCCAAGATCCCCCCCAACAAAATATGTATCGTTAACCATTACACTTGTGAAGTATAATAATATATAGTGGCATAGCTTGCCCAAATATTGCTTTATATAGAATCCATTAACTGGAATTCCTTAACAACAGGAATCAGTCATAAATGCCTAGAGATATATGTCTCACTTTATAGTGGAAAATTCTGAAAAAGTTTCATGAGTCAAATTTTGATAAGTTGAAATATATTAAATGAACTACAGAATGAAAGGGTTTCTTCCTAAATACTTTGTTAATGTTTAAAAATCCCTTCAGAGATAAAATAGTCGTAATTAATCATGATTTAGCTTTATATGCTATACACTGGATTTCCTTAAAATGATCTTGGTCTATATTATTTTCTAATTTTTTTTCCAGTGTTACAGCACATGCATCTTCCCATTTCAAAGAATTACTCATAAACATTGGGAAAATAGGAAAATGTTTATAAGATGAAAAGAAATGAAGACTTGTTTTGAAAAAAAGGCAAAAGAGCGAAAGCATTCATCTATATTCCTAGAGAATATAAATGTCCTAGAAGTACCCTCCTAATTAACCCACTCCGCAAAAGAAAATTTTTAAGACAAATAATCTAGCAATGGCTGGGATTTCTATATGGATTCCCAGGTTCTAACTAACTGGAATGTAGTAATGTACATCCAGTCTTGTTATCAGAAAACAGAAGGAAATGTCATAACAGGGAAACTGTGCACAAAGGAATAATAATGTGAGGAAGCCTGGAGAATACAGAAAAGAATCAATTTAGGGAGGTAGTAAAATGATCTCTGAAATTCTTCCAGTAGATCATTCGTCTCCAGAGCAGATGTGAGCACCCCAGGGATACAGGGATTACAGCAAGGCAATCCACTGGGGTAAAGGAAGAAAATATCAGAATTTCTATTTAAGTTTTTCATTCAAATATAAGAGAAATTTTATTTTATTGCTATTTAAATTACAGGCTGTCACTAGCATCCTCATAACTGTGTAATATAGTCAAGGTCATGCAGGATTCAGGCAAAAGATAACATGAGGTTAGTTCTCCAGTTCCCCCATGTCACTGAACTGACAGAGACCTGTCCCTATAACCCGTGCATCTGCTTCTGGTGTACAGTATTTGGATGTGCTCCAGTGTGATGGGTCAGTTAAGTATATTTATATTATCTAGTTTAATTAACTCTTACAGAATGAACAATGGCTTTAAGAGATGCCTATAGAGAAACTTCTGGTTGAAGACAATATTAATAATGCAAGCACAAGCAAAGAAGATAATGGAGAATGGACACTTTTCCAATGATGAGTACAAGCTCATCAGCCACATTAACAAGGTAAAAACAATGGCAATAATGTACCTTGATATGATGTGATGAGAATGGCATTTACTTCTTCTGTGGTCTTCCCCCCAAAACCTGTAATTTCAAGTCTATTCATGAGGAAAATATTAGATGAATCCCATTTGGAGGACATTCCACAAAACACTTGACTTATACTCCTCAAAACTGTTAAGGTCATCAAAAACAGGGAGAGCCTGAGAAACTGTCACAGTCTAGAAGAGGCTAAGGAGACATGTAATATTGTCTCCTGGATGGGATCCTAAATCAGAAAAAGGTCCTTAGGTAAAATCTAAGCAAATATGAATAAAGAATGGACTTTAGTAAGCAACAGTGTACCAAGACTTGTTCATTAGTTGTGACCGAGGTACCATACTTTTTTAAAAAATGGAAATATAATCAGATCTAAAAAAAAATCAGCCACAAATTTTCAGAAGTATCAAGACTATTTGAAATACAAATTGACATCCACTGTTGTTAATGATGAATGCTCTACCCTAAGTTATAATTTGCTGCAGATATTAGCTAATCATAAGACATGTTCAGATTTTATCATAAATATGTATACACATATGTAATACATGCTCCAAAAGCTGAGACCACAATTCTAGAAAATAAGTAAATTAACTAGATGTGATACTATTCATATCTCACCAATTATTTACTGAGCACACACTTAATGTGAAGTACTAGACATACAAGGATAATCACACAATTTGATTCAAGGCAGCTTATAATTTAGTGATGAAGCAGACAAGAAAGGTAATTAGCAAACAATGTAATAATAAAGAGGCATGACTCCATAATAATCGCCATAAATAGAAATGAACAGAGTTCAGTGGGAGAACTTGGGCTGAGAAATGAGACATGGGGCAGAGAAGGTGTCTAGGACAAGGTGCCATCTAAGCTGAGTCTACAAGAATAAGCTTAAAGTTGATTAAAGCTAAACAGGAAGAAGGGTTCCAGAAACAAGGAACAGTAGGTACAAGAGTCTAGAGCTACATTGTCCAACAGAGTAGCACAAACCAATGACTGTTGAGTACTTGAAATATGATTACTGAGAATATGAATTCTTAATTTTATTTCATTAAAATTTAAAAACTGAAGCAGTTCAGCATGGTAAAGATGTCAATGCTCCCTAAGTTGATCTCCCCAAGTTTTAACACAATTCCTATCAAAATCCCAGAAATTTTTTTTTTTTTACACATAGACAAACTTATCCTAAAATGTATATGGAAAAGGATGGGCCCTAGAATGGCCAAAACAGTTTTGAAAAAGAAAAATAAAGTGACAGGAATCACGCTTCCTGATGTTAGGGCTCACTATATCGCCATAGCAAACAAGACAGTGTGGTGAAGCATAGACACAAAGATCAATGGAAAACACAGAACCCAGAAACAGACTCACAGAAACATACCTAATTGATTTTTTTAGGTGCAAAAGCAGTTCAATGGAAGAGAAACAGCCTTTTCCAGAAACTGGGCTGAAGCAACTCGACATCCATAGGCCAAAAAATGAACCTTAAGTTAAACCTCACACCATATGCAAAAGTTAATTCAAAACGAATCACTGCCTTAAATGTTAAATGTAAAACTATAAAACTTTCATTTAAAAAAAAACTGGAGCAAATCTTCAGGACCTGGGAGTAAATGAGGAGTTCTTAGACTTGACACCAAAAACATGACCCATAAAAGGAAAAAAACAGTAAGTTGGACTTCATCAAAATTTTAAACATTTTCTCTGAAAAAGATCTTGTTAAGAGGATGAAAAACAAACTATAGACTATAAGAAATATGTACAAACCATGTATCTGACAAAAGACCAGTACTAGAATATATAAAGAATTCTCAAAACTCAAGAGAAAGAAAATCTAATTAGAAAATGCACAAAAAGGCATGAATAGACATTTCACCAAAAACAACATACAGATGACAAATAAGCACATGAAAAGATGTTCACCATCTTTAGGAAAATGCAAATTAAAACACAGTGAGATATCACTACACACGTATCAAAATGGCTAAAATTAAGAACAGTGACAATAAACACGAATGAGGATGTAGAGAAACTGGTCAATTATACATTACAGATAGGTATATAAAATGGCAGTCACTCTAGCATATAGCTTGGAAATTCCTTTCAAATGGACTTACCATATACCCCAGCAATTGTACTCTTGGGAATTAACCCAGAAAAATGAGGACATTTTATATAGGAGTTTATATACAAATGTTCATGACAGTTTTATTCATAATAGTCAAAAACTGCAAACTACCTAAATGTCCTTCAGTGGACAGTGGTTTAAGAATGGTTAAACCAACTGTGGCACAACTACACCATGGAATATTACTCAGCAATAAAAAAGGAACTGTTGCTACACAAAGCAGTTTGGATGAACCTCAAGGGAATTGTGCTAAGGGAAAAGGCAAACCTCAAAAAGTTACATGATACCATTTATATAACATTTCTGAAGAACAAAATATTAAAATGGAGACCAGATTAGTGGCCAGGGATTAGGAATGGGGTAAATGTGCCTATAAAGGGGTAGCACAAAAAAGCCTTCTAGTGATGGTACATATCTATCTTCATTGTGGTGGTGCTTACCTATCCATATAAAATTGCACAGATCTATAACACACACACACACACACACACACACACACACAAAGTGCATTTGTAACTAGAGGAATATGAATAAGTCCTCTGAACTGTAAACAATGCCAATTGCTTGGTTTTGATATTGTACTATAGTTATACACGATGTTAACACTGGGCAAAGATGGGTCAAGACCCCTGTACATTTCTTTGCAACCTCCTATGAATCTATAATGAATTCAAAATAAACTTTAAAAAAACAACTAACATAAAATATCTTCCCAGTAAACACAACTTTCTTGTTTTGATTTCAGTTTAACAGTTGCTTTGTTTAAGATATCATTACTGTATTATACTAAGGGAAGGAGAGTGCAAGCATTATTTCTAGTATTACACACAGCATATTAACCAATCCAGTTAGTGTGAATGGATTGGTTCCGCTCAAGTGATGTTTTTATAGGCACCAAGGTAACATGTATTAGAATACTTTATGTAAGACAGAATGACTTACAGTGATACCTATTAATTGGTAATTAAATCAAAATACTTACTTTTAAAGTTAAAATATAATTAAATTTGTTTTTTAAGCTTAAAAATTTAGTACAGACAACTTTTAAAATTTAATAGAAAGGCATATTACTGATGCAGAATCGAGTAGGTGCAAAAGCTAGTACAATGACCAAAACATTAAAAAAGAAAAAAAAGGACTGGAAGAAGGTACTACAAATTTCATGATGAATGGCAACTGCAATTTACTAGAGCACAGCAAAATGAGAAGGCTGTTTGTTTTTGTGCTGGTTATTAATTTACAGCCACAGCTCCAAATTCGCTCAAAGCCTGCTCTGTGAAATGCATCTGGGCCCTTTAACTATTCTTCCTTTGCCAGCAGGCTGGATGTTAAGCTGCGTCAGGAGAGGGCATGGGAGAGAGTGCAGGAGGGTTTTGCCTTCTTATTCTGGAGTGCTTAAGCGTGCACAGCTTTCTCCAGCCTCGCTCCTGTAGCACTCGCATCTCCTGTGGTGCCTGGTAGCCAGCAACCAGCAGCGCACAGCTCCTCTAGTCACCCCGCTCAGAGGTCCCCAGTGAGACACCTCCCTGTAAAGAGCTTTCCTCAGCACCCTTAGGTGCTAACTTCTGGCAAGTTCTGACAACAGCGCACCACAGCAACTTCTCTGCCATCCAGATAGCTACTGCTGTGCCCTCTCCAACAAGGTCTGGCTCTCACCTGGAGTGGGGGGACATGGCTTTGTGCACTCTCCATCAGCCCTGAGGGGAGTGGTTGCTCCTTTTATGTTATTCCTATTCTCTTCACTTCTTCCTAGCCAATCTCTTGTTACTCCAATCTCCTGTTATAATTACTAATTCTTTATATTACACTTTCCTATTCAAATTACTGTGTGGTTTCTGTGCTGATTGGTCCCAGTCATGTAAAAAAGTATTTTTAAGATAAGAGACAATCTAAAGAGACATTCTTAGTAAACAGTGATTTTGATAAGTTTCCTTTCAAAAGTTAAAAAAGAACTGATAAAATTAGTTACCTAAAATCAGAATTACATGTCAAGTAAAAAAATTTTAAACAATTTTTAATGGGATCTGAGCCTGTAGCTTTGGCCAGCTATGAAACAAAATCAAGTGCACTAAGGCACAGAGGGTCCAGAGATATAACTCCTTCTGGTTGGGAGTAGAACAGTCAAATAAGTTTTTGACTCTACTTCCCTTATCAAATACTTAGTCTACCAGGTAGTTCTGCTCTGGTCTGTGCTTCACCCAAATACAAAGCTGCCATTCTGTAGGCTCAGCACGAAACATGGGAAATTATAGGTTAGGTACATGTGAAATATGTAAGGGAAATAGAGTATATAGGGAAAAAATCAGAGTTTGAACCTACCAGAGTAGTTTCGTCATTTAACATACAGCACAAATCTACAACTATTTATGTATATTGTCTGGCAACGCTTTTTTATTTTGTCATCGACTCTTTTGGCACCAGTGTTAAAAAAAAATGCATCTTGGGCTTCCCTGATGGCGCAGTGGTTGGGAGTCTGCCTGCCAATGCAGGGGATACGGGTTCGAGCCCTGGTCTGGGAAGATCCCACATGCCACGGAGCAACTGGGCCCGTGAGCCACAACTACTGAGCCTGCACGTCTGGAGCCTGTGCTCCGCAACAAGAGAGGCCGCGACAGTGAGAGGCCCGCGCACCGCAATGAAGAGTGGCCCCCACTTGCCACAGCTAGAGAAAGCCCTCACACAGAAACGAAGACCCAACACAGCCAAAAATAAATAAATAAATTTAAAAACAATGCATCTTGAATAAAAAATTAAGTACAGAATTTCCATTTCTTAAAAAAATTTGATAATAAATGTGCAACATGGACACTACTGCAGGCAGTATCACTGACCACATGAAAAGCAGCAGATCAAATTCACTGAATCAGCACCGGTATCTACTTTAAAGTTATAATGAAGTATTTTAAGAAGACTCTGCATGGAGACAACCTAACATGTGCAGCTACAGATACTATGTTTACACGTTACACTAGAAGCATTTTTTTCAATTAGATCAAATCCCTAATCGCCTAAATTAATTTTACTCATTTCTACTCTAGATTATCGTCTGCTTAAATAAAAAGCAATCACTGGGGCTTCCCTGGTGGCGCAGTGGTTGAGAGTCCGCCTGCTGATGCAGGGGACGCGGGTTCGTGCCCTGGTCCGGGAAGATCCAACATGCCGCAGAGCGGCTGGGCCCGTGGGCCATGGCCGCTGAGCCTGCGCGTCCGGAGCCTGTGCTCCGCAACGGGAGAGGCCACAACAGTGAGAGGCCCGTGTACCGCCAAAAAAAAAAAAAAAAGCCATCACTGTTAAACTGTTTACAAAAGAGTAACTTTGCAAAAACTTAAATGATGTTAGCTTGGTATCAGTGATACCAGATGCTTCAAATAGAAAACCAATTAAATAATAGCTTGATTTCTTTATCCAATTCATGGAATCAAAGTAAAGCTATTAGAAATTCATTCTTAAAGGTGAAATATCTGACACTATTGAGCTACTATAAATTCTGTTTAAAAGTTCAACATGAAAGATAAAATTACTTGTTTTTACAGTGATAACATGAATATAAATTTTGGTAGAGCAAAATGCCAAGAAAAAAAGATACTATTAAATTTAGAGACCCTTAGAGAAGCAATGTACTTAGCATTGGTTGTGGTATGTACATAATTTATAACTATGCCCAAACTGTGATATTCTACTAATCAAAGCAGAATCTGTTGTCAAAACTGATACATTTTTTTAAAAACTCTGTAGTTTATACAGAAAGAATAATCTACAAAATCTTTATAACAAGGCTGACATTGAATGCAATAATTCAGCATTGCTATACGAAGTTTCTCTTTGTGCTGTCACGTACAAATTTTAGAAATATTGGACCTTTTAAAAACCTAATTTATAAATCAACTTAAGTGTCCTACAAAGATACTGAACTTTTTTTGTAAAGGAGTTCCTTACATTTTGGTTTCATTTTGTTAAAATCAGTAGGAATTCTTCAAATATGAGACAAAGAAGGAAAAAGCTTAACTTTTTAACTCAACAAATGGCATTTTTTGAAAATAAAGCTTATAAACAGGAAGACTGAGATTTACTGCTACAAAAACAAGAAAGAAACAATAAATTAAAATTAAATTTTAAGAACACAAATGGTATACAAGACATAACTACGAAATTCTATCATTGCATATTTATCTCAACTTCTGGGAACAATCTTTTTTTTTTTTAAGCAAGGTAACTTCTTTGGTTTTTTTTTTTTAATTTATTTTATTTATTTATTTTTGGCTCTGTTGGGTCTTAGTTGCTGCGTGCGGGCATTTTCTAGTTGCGACAAGCAAGCAGGGACTACTCTGTTGTGGTGCATGGGCTTCTCATTGCAGTGGCTTCTCTTGTTACAGAGCACGGGCTCTAGGCACGCGGGCTTCAGTAGTTGTGGCCCGTGGGCTCTAGGGTGCAGGCTCAGTAGTTGTGGCGCACGGGCTTAGCTGCTCCACGGCATGTGGGATCTTCCCGGACCAGGACTCGAACCCATGTCCCCTGAATTGGCAGGCGGATTCACAACCACTACACCACCAGGAGAGCCTCCTGGGAACAATCTTTTGAAGGATCTCCAATATTTACAGTTGGATGTATTTATATTCATACCAAAATGGATGAAAATTTAAAAGGCCTGTGATTTTGGACCAGCTGAATCCGATAAAACATTCAAAATAATCAAAAAATAAAGACAATTATCTAACAAGTTTTGTCTTATAAAAATATTTGTTGGGACTTCCCCGGTGTCCAGTAGATAACACTGTGCACTTGGAGTGAGGGAGAAGTCAAGATGGCAGAATAGGAAGACGCAGAGTTCACATTTCCTCACAACTAGGGCATGTACCAGGTGGGGGCTCGGACACCTAGAGGGACGGGAGAAATCCCCACGCAACTGGGTAGGACACGGAAGGTGAAGGATGGGGAAAGTTAAAGTAGAGGCGGGTCATGACCAGCACCCCTGAGGGGCGGTTGGGGGAGGGGATGGGTTCCCAAGATCCAAGAGGCCCGCCCATGGAGCAGAGATCAGTGAGGACAGGGAGAGACCTTGAGGGAATCAGGGGATTGGAGGGGAACACAACTAGTGACTCCCCCAAGCACTTGGGCCCTGGCGAGTCAGCTGGGGTCCTGTGCCTAAACCTCAGCCCTCCAGGGCCCCCGTCTGGCCGAGTAGGTCCTGGGGGCATGGGAGTGAGGGAGAGGGGGAGGAAAAGTGAAGGTGTGAGGGGACCGGCACCCCTGAGGGGTGGGGGTGGGGAGTTCCCATACTCTGAGGGGCCCACCCACAGAGCGGGGATTCACAGGAATGACAAGAGACCATCCGGAGATCAGAGGGGAATGCAACCAGCATTTCCCCTGTCCACTCAGGCCCCCACGAGCCTGCTGGGGTCCCAGGACTGAACCTCTGCCCTTCAGGGCCCCCTCCATCTGTGCTAAGCCTAGGCCCCACCCCCTACCTAAGCCCCACCCCTGCCTGAGCCCGCTCTCCCCCCCAAGGCCTTTTCTGGTCTTTTTGGCTCTTGTTTCATTTATATTTTTATTTTTTCAAACATTTTTTGTTTTTCTAATTTTATTTTATATTTTATTCTTTTTTTTTCCCACATGGCTTACATGATCATAGTTCTCAGGCCAGGGGTCAAGTCTGAGCTCCTGTGGTGGGAGCACTGAATCCGAATTGCTGGACTAACACAGAACCTCAGATGCCGGGCAATATTCATCGGTGTGAGGTCTCCTGGAGGTCCTCATCTCAGCACCAAAACCCAGCTCTACCCAAATGCCTGCAAACTCAAGTGCTGAACACCTCAGGTCAAACAACCAGTAAGACAGGAACACAGCCCCACCCATCCAAAAAAAAAAAAAGAGAGATGACAAAAAAATGTTACAGACAAAGGAGCAAGGTAAAAACTTACAAGATCAAATAAATGAAGAGAAAACACTTAACCTACCTGAAAAAGAATTCAGAGTAATGACAGTAAAGATAATCCAAAATCTCAGAAATAGAATGGAGGCACAGATTGAGAAAATAAAAGAAACGTTTAACAAGGACCTAGAAGAACTAAAGGACAAACAGTGATGAACAACACAATAAATGAAGTGAAAAATACACTAGGAGGAATCAATAGCAGAATAACTGAAGCAGAAGAACGAATAAGGGGGCTGGAAGATAGAATGGTGGAAATAACTGCTGAGGAACAGAATAAAGAAAACAAACATAAAAAGAAATCAGAACAACCTCAGAGACTTCTGGGACAACATTAAACACTAAAACATTTGAATTATAGGGGTCCCAGAAGAAGAGAAAGAGAAAGGGTCTGAGAAAATAGTTGAAGAGATTAGAGTCGAAAACTTCCCTAACATGGAAAAGGAAATAGCCACCCAAGTCCAGGAAGTGCAGAGAGTACCATACAGGATAAACCCAAGGAGAAACACACCAAGACACATACTAATCAAACTAACAAAAATTAAATTCAAAGAAAAAATATTAAAAGCAGGAAGGGAAAAGCAACAAGTAACATACAAGGGAATCCCCATAAGGTTATCAGCTGATTTTTTCAGCAGAAACTCTGCAGGCCAGAAGGCAGTGGCAGGATATATTTAAAGTGATGAAAGGGAAAAACCTACAACCAAGATTACTCTATCCAGAAAGGACATCATTCAGATTTGATGGAGAAATCAAAAGCTTTACAGACAGGCAAAAGCTAAGAGAATTCAGTACCACCAAACCAGCTTTACAATAAATGCTAAAGGAACTTCTCTAGGCAGGAAACAAGCGAAGAAAAAGACCCAGAAAAACAAACCCAAAACAATTAACAACATACATATCAATAATTACCTTGAATGTAAACGGATTAAATGCTCCAACCAAAAGACAGAGTGGCTGAATGGATACAAAAATAAGACCCATATATATGCTTGTCTAAAAGAGACCACGTCAGACCTAGGGACACAAACAGACTGAAAGTGAGCAGATGGAAAAAGATGTACCATGCAAACAGAAATCACAAGAAAGCTGGAGTAGCAATACTCATATCAGATAAAATGACTTTAAAATAAAGACTTATAAGAGATAAGGAAGGACACTACATAATGATCAAGGAATCAATCCAAGAAGAAGATATAACAATTACAAATATTTATGCAACCAACATAGGAGCATCTCAATACATAAGGCAACTGCTGCCAGCCATAAAAGGGGAAATCGACAGTAACAAAATAATAGTGGGGGACTTTAACACACCATTTACACCAATGGACAGATCATCCAGACAGAAAATAAATAAGGAAACACAAGCTTTAAATGACATAATAGACAAGATAGATTTAATTGATATTTATAGGACATTCCACCTGAAAGCAGCAGAATACACTTACTTCTCTAGGGCACACAAAACATTCTCCAGGATAAATCACATCTTGGGTCACAAAACAAGCCTTGATAAACTTAAGAAAACTGAAATCGCATCAAGAATAATTTCCAACCACAATGCTATGAGATTAGAAATCAATTACAGAAAAAAAACTATTAAAAACACAAACACGTGAGGCTAAACAATAAGCTACTAAATAACGAAGAGATCACGGAAGAAATCAAAGAGGAAATCAAAAAACACCTAGAAACAAACGACAGTGAAAACACAGTGACCCAAAACCTATGGGACAAAACAAAAGCAGTTCTCAGAGGGAAGTTTATAGCAATTCAATCTCACCTCAAGAAACAAGAAAAATCTCAAATAAACAACCTAAGCTTACACCTAAAGCAAACTAGAGAAAGAATAACAAAGAAAACCCAAAGTTAGTAGAAGGAAAGAAATCATAAAGATCAGAGCAGAAACAAATGAAACAGAAATGAAGAAAACAATAGCAGAGATCAATAAAACTAAAAGTTGGTTCTTTGAGAAGAGAAAGAAAATTGATAAACCTTTAGCCAGACTCATCAAGAAAAAAAGGGAGGATTCAAATCAATAAAATTAAAAATGAAAAAGAAGTAACAACAGACACTGCAGAAATACAAAGCATCTGAACAGACTACTACAAACAACTCTGTGCCAATAAAAAATGGACAACCACAAAGAAATGGACAAATTCTTAGAAAGGTACAACTTTCCAAGACTGAACCAGGAAGAATTAGAAAATATAAGCAGACCAATTACAAGTAGTGAAATTGAACTGTAATCTAAACTCCTTCAGCAAATAACAGTACAGGACCAGATGGCTTCACAGGCGAATTCTATCAAACATTTAGAGAATAGTTAACATCTATCCTTCTCAAACTCTTCCAAAAAACTGCAGAGGGAAAAACACTGCCAAACTCATTCTATGAGGTGACCATCACCCCGATACCAAAACCAAAGATATCACCAAAAAAGAAAGTTACATACCAATATCACTGATGAACACAGACACAAAAATCCTGAACAAATTTCTAGCAAACAGAATCCAACAACACATTAAAAGGATCATACACCATGACCGAGTGGGATTTATCCCAGGAACACAAGGATTCTTCAATATGTGCAAATCAATCAATGTGATATGCCATATTAACAAAATGAAAGAATAAAAACCACACGATCATCTCGATAGATGGAGAAAAAGCTTTTGACAAAATTCAACACCCATTTAGGATAAAAAATGGGTTTCTCCAGAAAGTGGGCATAGAGGGAAGCTACCTCAACATAATAAAGGCCATATATGACAAACCCACAGCAAACATCGTTTTCAATGGTGAAAAACTGAAAGCATTTCCTCTAAGATTAGGAACAAGACAAGGATGTCCACTCTCACCACTATTATTCAATACAGTTCTGGAAGTCCTAGCCATGGCAATCAGAGAAGAAAAATAAATTAAAAGAATACAAATTGGAAAAGAAGAAGTAAGACAGTCACTGTTTGCGGATCACATGATACTATACATAGAGAATTCTAAAGATGCCACCAGAAAACTACTAGAGCTAATCAATGACTTTGGTAAACCTGCAAGATACAAAATTAATGCACAGAAATCTCTTGCATTCCTATACACTAACAATGAAAGATCAAAAAGAGAAATTAAGGAAACAATCACATTCATCACTGCAACAAAAAGAATAAAATACCTACACGTAAACCTACCTAAGGAGGCAAAAGACGTGTAACTCAGAAAACTATAAGATACTGATGAAAAAAATCAAAGATGACACAGACAAATGGAGAGATATACCATGTTCTTGGACTGGAAGAATCAATATTGTGAAAATAACTATACTACCCAAAGCAATCTACAGATTCAACACAATCCCTATCAAATTACCAAAGGCATTTTTTACAGAACTACAACAAAAAATCTTAAAATTTGTATGGAGACACAAAAGACCCCAAATAGCCAGAGCAATCTTGAGGGAAAAAAACCGAGCTGGAGAAATCAGACTCCCTGACTTCAGACTATACTACAAAGCTACAGTAAACAAGACGATATGGTACTGGCACAAAAACAGAAATATAGATCTATGGAACAGGATAGAAAGCCCACAGATACACTCACGCACCTATGGTCAACTAATCTATGGCAAAGGAGACAAGGATATACAATGGAGAAAAGACAGCCTCTTCAATAAGTGGTGCTGGGAAAACTGGACAGCTACATGTAAAAGATGAAATTAGAACACTCCCTAACACCACACACAAAAATAAACTCAAAATGGATTAAAGACTTAAATGTAAGACCGGACACTATAAAACTCTTAGAGGAAAACACAGGAAGAACACTCTGACATAAATCACAGCAAGATCTTTTCTAACCCACCTCCTAGAGTAATGAAAATAAAAACAAAAATAAACAAATGGGACCTAATGAAACTTCAAAGCTTTTGCACAGCAAAGGAAACCATAAACAAGGCAAAAAGACAACCCTCAGAATGGGAGAAAATATTTGCAAACGAATCAATGGACAAAGAATTAATCTCCAAAATATATAAACAGCTCATGCAGCTCAATGTTAAAAAAACAACCCAATCAAGAAATAGGAAGACCTAAATAGACATTTCTCCACAGAAGACAAACAGATGGCCAAGAGACACATGAAAAGATGCTCAACATCACTAATTATTAGAGAAATGCAAATCAAAACTACAATGAGATATCACCTCACACTGGTCAGAATGGCCATCATTAAAAAAATCTACAGGGGCTTCCCTGGTGGTGCAGTGGTTGAGAATCTGCCTGCTAATGCAGGGGACATGGGTTCGAGCCCTGGTCTGGGGGGATCCCACATGCCGCAGAGCAGCTGGGCCCGTGAGCCACAACTGCTGAGCCTGCGTGTCTGCAGCCTGTGCTCCACAACAAGAGAGGCTGCCGTAGTGAGAGGCCTAGGCACCGCGATGAAGAGTGGCCCCCGCTTGCCGCAACTAGAGAGAACCCTCGCATAGAAACGAAGATGCAACACAGCAAAAATTAAATAAATTAATAAACTCCTACCCCCAACATCTTCTTTAAAAAAAAAAAAAATCTACAAACAATAAATGCTGGAGAGGGCATGGAGAAAAGGGAACCCTCTTGCACTGTTGGTGGGAATGTAAATTGATACAGACACTATGGAGAACAGTACGGATGTTCATTAAAAAACTAAAAATAGAACTGTCATATGACCCAGCAAGCCCACTACTGGGCATATACCGTGAGAAAACCATAATTCAAAAAGACACATGTACCCCAATGTTCACTGCACCACTATTTCCAAGAGCCAGGACCTGGAAACAACCTAAATGTCCAAAAACAGATGACCGATAAAGATGTGGTACATATATACAATGAAATATTACTCAACCATAAAAAGGATGAAATTGGGTCTAAAACATCTAAAAAAAAAAAAAAAGGACTTTAATATATCCCAAGAGTAATTATTCTATTTATCTTCTTTTTGTAATGGTCATATAATCATTATAAAGGCCATTTTTTTGGACTTAAACAGATATGTATTTTTTTCACATTTTAAAAAGTTATTTTTGAGAACAGTTTTCATAAAGAACTATTTTATAGCTCTATCAATATAATAAACCAAATTTGTAAGTCAATAAATATACATTTCAGACGTGTATGTGTGTTTTATGATTTTATTTTAGTACTTCTAAACTTCCAAATGTCCCAGTTTTAACAAATTATACAATCAAATTCAGACATAAGATAAAACTGCACATTGAAAAAGACCTGATCAACTATACCTCAATAAAAAATTTTAAAAAGCTCAATGAACATCAATATGTAAAACTAGGAGGAAAGGGGAAGATGGCGGAACAGTAGGACGCGGAGATCACCTTCCGCCCCACAGATACATCAGAAATACATCTACACGTGGAAATGCTCCTATAGAACATCTACTGAACGCTGGCAGAAGACCTCAGACTTCCCAAAAGGCAAGAAACTCCCCCATGTACCTGGGTAGGGCAAAAGAAAAAACAAAGACAAAAGAATAGAGACAGGACCTGCACAAATGGGAGGGAGCTGTGAAGGAGGAAAGGTTTCCACACACTAGGAAGCCCCTTCGCGGGCAGAGACTGCGGGTGGCAGAGGGGGGAAGAAGCTTCGGAGCCGCGGAGGAGAGCACGGCAACAGGGGTGCGGAGGGCAAAGCGGGGAGATGCCCGCACAGAGGATCGGCGCCGACCAGCACTCACCAGCCCGAGAGGCTTGTCTTCTCACCTAATGGGGCGGACGGGGGCTGGGAGCTGAGGCTCGGGATTCTGTTGGATCCCAGGGAGAGGAATGGGGTTGGCGGCGTGAACACAGCCTGAAGGGGTTACTGCACCACGGCTAGCCAGGAGGGAGTCTGGGGAAAAGTCTGGAGCTGCCGAAGAGGCAACAGACTTTTTCTTCCCTCTTCATTTCCTGGTGTTCAAGGAGAGGGGATTAAGAGCGCTGCTTAAAGGAGCTCCAGAGACGGGCGTGAGCCAAGGCTACCAGCGTGGACCCGAGACGGGCATGAGACGCTAAGGCTGCTACTGCAGCCACCAAGAAGCCTGTGTGCGAGCACAGGTCACTGTCCACACCGCCCCTCCCGGGAGCCTGTGCAGCCCAGCAATGCCAGGGTCCCGTGATCCAGGGACAACTTCCCTAGGAGAACGCACGGCGCACATCAGGCTGGTGCAGTGTCACGCCAGCCTCTGCCGCAGCAGGCTCGCCCTGCATCCGTACCCCTCCATCCCCTGGCCTGAGTGAGCCAGAGCCACCAAATCAGCAGCTCCTTTAACCCCGTCTGGTCTGAGCGAAGAACAGACGCCCTCAGGTGACCTACACGTAGAGGCAGGGCCAAATCCAAAACTGAACCCCGGGAGCTGTGCGAAAAAAGAAAAGAAGGAAATCTCTCCCAGCAGCCTCAGAAGCAGCGGATTAAAGCTCCACAATCAACTTGATGTACCCTGCATCTGTAGAATACCTGAATAGACAACGAATCATCCCAAATTGAGGAGGTTGACTTTGGGAGCAAGATATATTATTTTTTCCCCTTTTCCTCTTTTTGTGAGTGTGTATGTGTATGCTTCTCTGTGAGATTGTGTCTGTATAGCTTTGCTTTCACCATTTGTCCTAGGGTGTCTGTCCATTCTTTTTCTTTTTTACTTACAAAAAATTTTTTTCTTAATAATTGTTATTTTAATAACTTTATTTTTTTATCTTTATTGTATTTTATTTTATCCTTTCTTTCTTTCTTTCTTTCTTCCTTTCTATTTTTTCTCCCTTTTATTCTGAGCCGTGTGGATGAAAGGCTCGGTGCTGCAGCCAGGAGTCAGTGCTGTGCCTCTGAGGTGGGAGAGCCAACTTCAGGACACTGATCCACAAGAGACCTCCCAGCTCCACGTAATATCAAACAGCAAAAATCTCCCAGAGATCTCCATCTCAATGCCAAGACCCAACTTCACTCAACGACCAGCAAGCTACAGTGCTAGACAACTTATGCCAAACAACTAGCAAGACAGGAACACAACCCCATCCATTAGCAAAGAGGCTGCCTAAAATCATAATAAGGCCACAGACACCCCAAAACACACCACCAGACGTGGACCTGCCCACCAGAAAGACAAGATCCAGCCTCAACCACCAGAACACAGGCACTAGTCCCCTCCACCAGGAAGCCTACACAACCCACTGAACCAACCTTAGCCACTGGGGGCAGACACCAAAAACAATGGGAACTACAAACAGCAGCCTGCAAAAAGGAGACCCCAAACACAGTAAGTTAAGCAAACTGAGAAGACAGAGAAACACACAGCAGATGAAGGAGCAAGATAAAAACCCACCAGACCTAACAAATGAAGAGGAAATAGGCAGTCTACCTGAAAAAGAGTTCAGAATAATGATAGTAAAGATGATCCAAAATCTTGGAAATAGAATGGACAAAATGCAAGAAGCAGTTAACAAGGACCTAGAAGAAATAAAGATGAAACAGACAATGATGAACAACACAATAAATGAAATGAAAAATACTCTAGATGGGATCAATAGCAGAATAAATGAGTCAGAAGGACGGATAAGTGACCTGGAAGATAAAATAGTGGAAATAACTACTGCAGAGCAGAATGAAGAAAAAAGAATGAAAAGAACTGAGGACAGTCTCAGAGACCTCTGGGACAACATTAAACGCACAAACGTTAGAATTATAGGGGTCCCAGAAGAAGAAGAGAAAAAGAAAGGGACTGAGAAAATATTTGAAGATATTATAGTTGAAAACTTCCCTAATATGGGAAAGGAAATAATCAGTCAAGTCCAGGAAGCACAGAGAGATCCCATACAGAATAAATCCAAGGAAAAACACACCAAGACACATATTAATGAAACTGTCAAAAATTAAATACAAAGAAAACATATTAAAGCAGCAAGGGAAAAACAACAAATAACACACAAGGGAATCCCCATAAGGTTAACAGCTGATCTCTCAGCAGAAACTCTACAAGCCAGAAGGGAGTGGCAGGACATACTGAAAGTGATGAAGGAGAAAAACCTGCAACCAAGATTACTCTACCCAGCAAGGATCTCATTCAGATTTGATGGAGAAATTAAAACCTTTACAGACAAGCAAAAGCTGAGAGAGTTCAGCACCACCAAACCAGCTTTACAACAAATGCTAAAGGAACTTCTCTAGACAAAAACACAAGAGAAGGAAAAGTCCTATAATAACGAACCCAAAACAATTTAGAAAATGGGAATAGGAACATACATATCGATAATTACCTTAAATGTAAATGGACTAAATGCTCCCACCAAAAGACACAGATTGGCTGAATGGATACAAAAACAAGACCCATATATATGCTGTCTACAAGAGACCCACTTCAGACCTAGAGACACATACAGACTGAAAGTAAGGGGATGGAAAAAGATATTCCATGCAAATGGAAACCAAAAGAAAGCTGGAGTAGCAATTCTCATATCAGACAAAATAGACTTTAAAATAAGGACTATCAGAAGAGACAAAGAAGGACACTACATAATGATCAAGGGATCGATCCAAGAAGAAGATATAACAATTGTAAATATTTATGCACCCAACATAGGAGCACCTCAATACATAAGGCAAAAACTAGCAGCCATAAAAGGGGAAATCGACAGTAACACATTCATAGTAGGCGGACTTTAACACCCCACTTTCACCATGGACAGATCATCCAAAATGAAAATAAATAAGGAAACACAAGCTTTAAATGATACATTAAACAAGATGGACTTAATTGATAGTTATAGGACATTCCATGCAAAAACAACAGAATACACATTTTTCTCAAGTGCTCATGGAACATTCTCCAGGACAGATCATATCTTGGGTCACAAATCAAGCCTTGGTAACTTTAAGAAAATTGAAATTGTATCAAGTATCTTTTCTGACCACAACGCTATGAGACTAGATATCAATTACAGGAAAAGATCTGTAAAAAGTACAAACACATGGAGGCTAAACAATACACTACTTAATAACGAAGTGATCACTGAAGAAATCAAAGAGGAAATAAAAAAATACCTAGAAACAAATGACAATGAATACACGAAGACCCAAAACGTATGGGATGCAGCAAAACCAGTTCTAAGAGAGAAGTTTATAGCGATACAATCCTACCTCAAGAAAAAAGAAACATCTTGAATAAACAACCTAAACTTGCACCTACAGCAATTAGAGAAAGAAGAACAAAAACACCCCAAAGTTAGAAGAAGGGAAGAAATCATAAAGATCATATCAGAAATAAATGAAAAAGAAATGAAGGAAACGATAGCAAAGATCAATAAAACTAAAAGCTGGTTCTTTGAGAAGATAAACGAAATTGATAAACCATTAGCCAGACTCATGAAGAAAAAAGGGAGAAGACTCAAATCAATAGAATTAGAAATGAAAAAGGGGAAGTAACAACTGACACTGCAGAAATACAAAGGATCATGAGAGATTACTTCAAGCAACTCTATGCCAATAAAACGGACAACCTGGAAGAAATGGACAAATTCTTAGAAATGCACAAACTGCCAAGCCTGAATCAGGAAGAAATAGAAAATATGAAGAGACCAATCACAAGCACTGAAATTGAAACCATGATTAAAAATCTTCCAACAGGGCTTCCCTGGTGGTGCAGTGGTTGAGAGTCCCCCTGCCAATGCAGGAGATATGGGTTCATGCCCCAGTCTGGGAAGATCGCCCATGCCACGGAGCGGCTAGGTCCGTGAGCCACGGACACTGAGCCTGCACGTCTGGAGCCTGTTGCTCCGTGACGGGAGAGGCCACAACAGTGAGAGGCCCGCGTACAGCAAAAAAAAAAAAAAAAAAAAAAAAAAACAAAAGCCCAGGACCAGATGGCTTCACAGGCGAATTCTATCAAACATTTAGAGAAGAGCTAACACCTATTCTTCTCAAACTCTTCCAAAATATAGCAGAGGGAGGAACACTCCCAAACTCATTCTACGAGGCCACCATCACCTTGATACCAAAACCAGACAAGGATGTCACAAAGAAAGAAAATGGCAGGCCAATATCACTGATGAACATAGATGCAAAAATCCTCAACAAAATACTAGCAAACAGAATCCAACAGCACATTAAAAGGATCATACACCATGATCAAGTGGGGTTTATTCCAGGAATGCAAGGATTCTCCAATATACTCAAATCAATCAACGTGATATACCATATTAACAAACTGAAGAAGAAAAACCATATGATCATCTCCATAGATGCAGAGAAAGCTTTTGACAAAATTCAACACCCATTTATGATAAAAACCCTGCAGAAAGTAGGTGTAGAGGGAACTTTCCTCAATATAATAAAGGCCGTATATGACAAGCCCACAGCCAACATCATCCTCAATGGCGAAAAACTGAAAGCATTTCCACTAAGGTCAGGAAAAAAAGGCCATATATGACAAACTCGCAGCCAACATCGTCCTCAATGGTGAAAAACTGAAAGCATTTCCACTAAGGTCAGGAACAAGACAAGGTTGCCCACTCTCACCACTCTTATTCAACATAGTTTTGGAAGTTTTAGCCACAGCAATCAGAGAAGGAAACGAAATAAAAGGAATCCAAATTGGAAAAGAAGAAACAAAGCTGTCACTGTTTGCAGATGACATGATACTATACATAGAGAATCCTAAAGATGCTACCAGAAAACTACTAGAGCTAATCAATGAATTTGGTAAAGTAGCAGGATACAAAATTAATGCACAGAAATCTCTGACATTCCTATACACTAATGATGAAAAATCCGAAAGTGAAATCAAGAAAACACTCCCATTTACCACTGCAACAAAAAGAATAAAATATCTAGGAATAAACCTACCTAAGGAGACAGAAGACCTGTATACAGAAAATTGTAAGACACTGAGGAAAAAAATTAAACATGATACAAATAGATCGAGAGATATACTGTGTTCTTCATTAGAAGAGTCAACATTGTGAAAATGACTCTACTACCCAAAGCAATCTACAGATTCAATGCAATCCCTATCAAACTACCACTGGCATTTTTCACAGAACTAGAACAAAAAATTGCACAATTTGTATGGAAACACAAAAGACCCCGAATAGCCAAAGCAACCTTGAGAATAAAAAACGGAGCTGGAGGAATCAGGCTGCCTGACTTCAGACTATACTACAAAGCTACAGTAATCAAGACAGTATGGTACTGGCACAAAAACAGAAATATAGATCAATAGAACAGGATAGAGAGCCCAGAGATAAACCCACGCATATATGGTCACCTTATCCTTGGAGAAAAGACAGCCTCTTCAATAAGTGGTGCTGGGAAAACTGGACAGCTACATGTAACAGTATGAGATTAGAATACTCCTTAACACCATACACAAAAATAAGCTCAAAATGGATTAAAGACCTAAATGCAAGGCCAGAAACTATCAAACTGTTAGAGGAAAATATAGGCAGAACAGTCTCTGACATAAATCATAGCAAGATCCTTTTTGACCCACCTCCTAGTGAAATGGAAATAAAAACAAAAATAAACAAATGGGACCTAATGAAACTTAAAAGCTTTTGCACAGCAAAAGAAACCATAAACAAGACCGAAAGACAACCCTCAGAATGGCAGAAAATATTTGCAAATGAGGCAACTGACAAAGGATTAATCTCCAAAATTTACAAGTAGCTCATGCAGCTCAATAACAAAAAAACAACCCAATCCAAAACTGGGCAGAAGACCTAAATAGACATTTCTCCAAAGAAGATATACAGATTGCCAACAAACACATGAAAGAATGCTCAACATCATTAATCATTAGAGAAATGCAAATCAAAACTACAATGAGGGGCTTCCCTGGTGGCGCAGTGGTTGAGAGTCTGCCTGCCGATGCAGGGGACACGGGTTCGTACCCCAGTCTGGGAAGATCCCACCTGCCGCGCAGTGGCTGGGCCCATGAGCCATGGCCGCTGAGCCTGTGCATCCGGAGCCTGGGCTCCGCAACGGGAGAGGCCACAACAGTGAGAGGCCTGCGTATCGCAAAAAAACAATAACAGCAACAAAACAACTACAATGAGATATCATCTCACACCGGTCAGAATGGCCGTCATCAAAAAATCTAGAAACAATAAATGCTGGAGAGGGTGTGGAGAAAAGGGAACACTTTTGCACTGCTGGTAGGAATGTGAATTGATACAGCCACGATGGAGAACAGTACAGAGATTCCTTAAAAAACTAATAATAGAACTACCATATGACCCAGCAATCCCACTACTGGGCGTATACTGTGAGAAAACCATAATTCAAAAAGAGTCACGTACCAAAATTCTCATTGCAGCTCTATTTACAATAGCCAGGAGATGGAAGCAACCTAAGTGTCCAACATCGGATGAATGGATAAAGATGTGGCACATATATACAATGGAATATTACTCAGCCATAAAAAGAAACGAAATTGAGTTATTTGTAGTGAAGTGGATGGACCTAGAGTCTGTCATACAGAGTGAAGTAAGTCAGAGAGAGAAAGACAAATACCATATGCTAACACATACATATGGAATCTAAGAAAAGAAAAATGTCATGAAGAACCTAGGGGTAAGATGGGAATAGAGACACAGACCTAGTAGAGAATGGACCTGAGGATATGAGGAGGGGGAAGGGTAAGCTGTGACAAAGTGAGAGAGTGGCATGGACATATATACACTACCAAACATAAAATAGCTAGCTAGTGGGAAGCAGCCGCATAGCACAGGGAGATCAGCTTGGTGCTTTGTGACCACCTAGAGGGGTGGGATAGGGAGAGTGGGAGGGAGGGAGACGCAAGAGGGAAGAGATATGGGAACATATGTGTATGTATAACTGATTCACTTTGTTATAAAGCAGAAACTAACACACCATTGCAAAGCAATTATACTCCAATCAAGATATTAAAAATATACATATGTAAAAATTAAACAGCTTCTTGATACACATCATTTAAAAAAAAACAGAATGTTACTAGCCAAAACAAAAATTGCCATATTATTCCCCCCTCTCTTTTTTAACTAGATCATCTATCACCTAGTGTTCAAAAAACAAACAAACAAAATACCTTGGTCTATTTATTTATATTTTCACAAAATTTCCATATCTTTATTTTGATGTTTTTCAGGTCATTGTTCATCTAATTCATGCTTTCAGAAGTAATCTACCGTAACTATGTAAAAGCTGCATACTCTTTAAAATTTTATGCAAAGTATACCGCTTTATAAGAACCACAAACATCAACGCAAACACAATAATGTATCTGGTAGCTATCTGCCTTGTAAGATTGTGAACTCCAGCAAATGAAGATTACATCTGGTGAATTTTTTTTTTAACACTATGAATTATCAATGTTGAGGGCACTATGCGAAGCATGGTAAATATTTAACAAACATATACAGAATGAATGAATTTTTTTTTTTTTTTTTTTGGCCACACTGTGCAGCATGAGAGATATTAGTTCCCCATCCAGGGATTGAACCCTAATCCCCTACATTGGGTGGGTGGAGTCCTAACCACTGGACCACCAGGGAAGGCCCCAGAATGAATGAATTTCTTAAATTAAGACAGGGGAGATTTCAGAGAAGACCTGACAGTGATAGAGAATGGAGGCAAAAAACAAAACAGTCAAGAGAGCATGAGGTGCAGTCACACAAAAGAATGTATGTTGAATCAATTCCTTAATTTTTAAAATAAAGTTGAATAAAAGTCCACATATTTGGTTTCACACATTTATCTATAAATAGTAAATAACTGAACTCAATCTCCGCTAAACTGCCTTACTAAGAAAAAGACATTTACCAAAACAAGTATTTAAAACACTATTCAGGGGAAACCCATGAAACCTTCAAAAATGAATTTAAATTATATAAAAGAAATAGGGGAAAAAAATTATTCTTTTTAAAATTTTTAAATTAGTGAAAACATTTAAAATGTTCAAAATAGCAATAACTATCTCTATCAGACAATACAAGCGTGAAAATTACTAGTAGAAATGTGAAAAGACACTATTTCAGATAAAACTGAAATACAAAGTTTTCTGAATTTCATTCAATAACGTGTTTCCAGGTATGTTCTGCCATCATGTGGAAATTTTTGAAATTACACTTACACAAAAAATTCCTGTATCTGACTGGAGTATTCCAGTCAATACTAGAAGGAAAGAATAAATCTGGTTGTAAACAAGGTAAATATTCTTAGAAGAATTTAGTGAAAATGACCATGCACAGCTGCTCCCAGTTTCTCTCTTCTTCCGGAGAGAAGACGGTGTTCATTGTAGCTTAAGGAAACTGCATGACAGACACTCAACTTCTTTTTCTGTTTCCAAGATTCTTACCAATTATGCCTGTCCTAGGACTCTCCCAGTTCATGATCTTAAATTTCCTAAATACTCTTTAATTATCTCTCTCCATTCTTAGGCACTTAAAACACTATATTAAATGGGAAAAAAATATATATATATATATATAAAACTGAACCAGGACATCCCTGGTGGCGCAGTGGTTAAGAATCCGCCTGCCAATTCAGGGCACACGGGTTAGAGCCCTGGTCCGGGAAGATCCCACATGCCACAGAGCAGCTAAGCCCGTGCGCCACAACTAAGCCTGTGCTCTAGAGCCCACGAGCCACAACTACTGAGCCCACACGCCTAGAGCCCGTGCACCGCAACAACAGAAGTCACCACAATGAGAAGCCCGCACACTGCAATGAAGAGTAGCCCCCCCTTGCCGCAACTAGAGAAAGCCCGTGTGAAGCAACAAAGACCCAACGCAGCCAAAAATAAATTAATTAATTTTTTTAAAAAAACTGAACCAGCTATTCATGCATTCATATGCCTAGTGACTTGACAGCATATCTAGATAAAAACATGGATTAAAGTGCTTGGAATAAGCCTAGTACACTACGAAATATAACACTGAATTCTCATTTATTTATGAAATACAATTTAAGAATTCCCATAATCAGGCTAAAAGCCTTTGCTTAAACTATTAATCTTTATAAACTATAATTCACATATTTGGTTAACTTTTTATCCAACATGTTTGGTCTTCATCTGAAAAATCACACATTTTTCTTTTGGAGGGAAAAAAAACAAGATTTACTGAGCATCTATCATAAGCAAAATACTGTCCTAGAAGCTTTAAGGTACATAAAGATATATAAAACATAGTTTTCGTCCTCAAGCAATTTACCCTCTACTAGCACCAAAAAGGATATACACAAATAATTATAATACACTGTAGAAAGCACGAACAAAAATACAAAATAATGTTTTAGAAAATTAGAAGACAGAGTTTTGCTTTTTTACTGGGAGAATTAATCAAGAAATAGTTGATAGCAAAGGATTGGGGCTGTTATGAAAGACATTTTAGGATTTGGCTATACAGAAAAAGACAGGAAAACCCTGCAGAAAGTAGGTGTACAGGGAACTTTCCTCAATATAATAAAGGCCGTATATGACGCCTAAGTGCCCATAGTCGGATGAATGGATAAAGAAGACGTGGCACATATATACAATGGAATATTACTCAGCCATAAAAAGAAACGAAATTGAGCTATTTGTAATGAGGTGGATAGACCTAGAGTCTGTCATACAGAGTGAAGTAAGTCAGAAAGAGAAGGACAAATACCGTATGCTAACACGTATATATGGAATTTAAGAAAAAAAAAATGTTATGAAGAACCTAGGGGTAAAACAGGAATAAAGACACAGACCTACTGGGGAACAGACTTGAGGATATGGGGAGGGGGAAGGGTGAGGTGTGATAGGGCGAGAGAGAGACATGGACATATATATACTAACAAACGTAAGGTAGATAGCCAGTGGGAAGCAGCCGCATGGCACAGGGATACCGGCTCGGTTCTCTGTGGCTGCCTGGAGGGGTGGGGTAGGGAGGGGGGGAGGGAGGGAGACAAAGAGGGAAGAGATATGGGAACATAAGTATATGTATAACTGATTCACTCTGTTATAAAGCAGAAACTAACACATCATTGTAAAGCAATTATACCCCAATAAAGATGTTAAAAAAAAAAAAAAGAAAGAAGAAAAAGACAGGAGAACATTTAGGGCAAATGAACAGTGAGGCCAAGAGAACTTAAGGCCACATTCAGAGAACAATGCTCAGTTGAGTATGACTGGAACTTAGGAAACTTGACAAAGAATATTGAGATGTAAGGTAGGAAAAACATATTCAAGTCAGATTTTGCATAGTTTTGAACTCGGGTTCAAGAGAGGTCAATGGGAAAACAGTGATGGCTTTTTACGAGGGCAATAATATGATCAAAGTTGTGTTTTATAAGCTGACATTTAAAAGGGACTACAGGCAAGATTATTTATGAAATTACTACAAACATCCAGAGGCAAAGAGAATGGAGACAACAGGTCAGAGTTCTGATATGGTAAAAGGAATCACCCAGATTTGGCAACTAATTGGATATGGAAGATAGGAAAGAAGGAAGAATTAAGAATAATGAAATTACAAAATTTGTTTTCAGTACCTTCAAAACTCCTTCCTATCAAATCTCCTTCCTACCACACGCTACAGCTAAAATAGTTAACACTTACTAAGAACTTACCATGTACAAGGCAACTATTGTGCATATATTATCTTATTTAATCCTTAACCTTTGAAGTAAGTACTGTTGGTATTCCCATTTCAGTGATGAGGAAACTGAGGCTTGGAGTGGTTAATCAAATGATCCAAGTTCACACAGTAAGTAGCTGGATGTTAATCAATGTCATTGTTAATCATTAAAGTGTTAGCTGCCAATAATTTAAAATGGAATCTCTCATAGGGTAATTATATTTTAAAAAGAAACTCAAAGATAAAAAGATCTTCAAAATCCAACAGAACGGAGTCAGATTACGGAACAGCAAGTGACAGCGTAGATATACTGGTTAGAGAACTGCCTAACAATCATAAATTGAATGGCTAAGGGAAAGAGAAGTTTCCTCCTATAATCACACCCCTCTTTGTTTGCCCTGCTGCCAGAAGACCAACATTCTCAACTACTACTCTTTAGAGTACAGTGAGTCTTCTTCTATCTTATACAGACATGTACCACACTTATGAACTCCTTACGGATACTGACCATTAATCTCTGTATCCCCTGAAAAATAGTAGGCATTGAATGAATCAGTGAACAAATAAACTCAGTTGGGCTCCTCCTGTCTAGTCCTCCCAGCCTCACACAATTCAAGACCTACATTTGGAACAATTTCTCCATGTCCCACCTTGAACTTGTTGCTGAAACCTCTCCTCCTGATTCTTTGCTTTCTTTCCAGTTTTTGTCATTAATAATGTCGTCTAGATTATCCCTGACACTCAACTTGTTAAGGCCATGAACAAACAAATGACTGGCCTTATTTATATTAGAAGACCTGTCTCTACTAGATCCCAGGACATTTCCAAGGGTTCTCTAACCCACTGACTTCTTCCTCAGTTATCGAGGAAAGGCTTTACTTTCCATGGAATCAAACAGTACCCATGTTAAATCATGAGGGCTTCTCCTTTGAGTGACTATCCAATAGGTTGTGCAGCTGGTCTAAGAGATGAGGCCAAGCTCCCAATGCTCTAGACTTTAATTTGTATATACTTTCCCAGAGAAACAGTATAACAAATAGTAGTAAGGCTCCCAGACAGCCCTGCAGAAAAAGTCTATTTAACCACAGTACAGTTAAAATATTACACAATGGCAATTACATTTTTATTTTTTCATCATAAATATACCATATTTATGCTATACTGTGGACTAAATAGCTGTTTATGGTTAATACTGGTTAACAAGATTTCAGTATCCAATCTAAAAGAAGGATGAGTTATCTATCATCCAAGTATCAAGCAGAGGAGTAAACTGCTGGGTATCACCAAACTACAGTTAAGTAGAAAGCTAACAAACATAATTAAAAGCAACATATACATCTACCTCTATAAGTACAGACTAAGATAAAGCAAAATTTTTAAAGAAAAAAATCATTAAGATTTGAGATTCCAGTTATGCTTTTAAGAAAGAAAAGATAAAACTACTAAATAACTTTTTTAACTTTATATAACTTCACACTAGCTCTATTACTATTTAAGAAAATATAGTTTAAAAATATACGACAGTTCGATCCTAACATATGAACTTCTTGCCACCCCTTAATTAAAGGTGTAGAGCATATTTTAGATAGCAAAATGCTATCTAAAATATGCTTCAGTTGAAAAGAATAGAACTAAAATAATCTGGTATGTCTTATCAAAAGTGCCAAATCTGAATCTGTTCTTCACAAACAGAAATTAAATTTTTTTCTTTTTAGACACATGCATCGACATTTGTAGACAAACCCTATTTAAAACAAATTTCATGTATGCAAACGCAGATTTACACAAAGAAGGAAATTATGGGCTAATTATTCATTTTACAAAAGGATTAACAAAAGAATTTCTTTAAATAGTTAATCTGCCAGTATACTTAAAATACAGTTAAATTTTTTAAAAATCAACTTATAAACAACTTTTCAGAAATGCACTCATAGCATAAAAGTAGTTACAAAAGTATCAAGCTTCCAAAACGTTATTATTACAATCTTTGTCCCAATCGCTTGACTAACCTAGCAGGTGACACAAAATGATTAAATACAATAGCTGAAAATGGCACAGAAAAGCAAATTTTATATAGTTCTTAACTATATACATGTATGTCTATCATAATGATTAATACTGGTTTCTTGTTAACTGTTTCTTACTGCGTGCAGTAAAACTGCACGCAGAGGCTAGCAAACAATGAATCAATATGGCTGAAGGTGACCTAAGAAACCACAGAGCAAAGGGTCTTCTCTGCCTTCATTGTGCAGGCAAGCCAGAGGTACAAAAGAAGAAAAATCCAAGAGATCCCATCAGCGTTGCAGCTTGTTTTTGATTTTTCCTTTGCAGTTTTCTAAGAAGTGCTCTGAGATATAGAAGACAATGTCTGGGAAAAGGAAATCCAAATCTGATGATCCAGAAATGGAGCATTTTGGAACAACTAAGAGAAGCAGGAAGGATCCTAATGCTCCCGAGTAGCCACTACTGGGAGTGTGCTGTTCAGAGTTCCACCCTGAGATCAAATCCACAAACCCCGGCACCTCCACTGAAGACCAAACAGATGTGGAGTAATCAGAGAGCAAAAAAAGCAGCCTTACAATAATACGGTAGTGAGGCTGAAGGAGGAATAGGAAAAAGGTTTAGCCAACTCAGGAAAATCTGACGGTGCAAAGGAGACAGATGTTGCCTAAAAAAAGGAAGATGAAGAGGATGACAGGAGGAAGTAAAGAAGAAGGGGGTTGAGAAAAAGGAGGATAGAGAAATAAACTTGAGTATCTAACTCCACATGAATTCCAGAGTAGGGAAAAACACAATAAACTTCTTTGAGATGGCTCTGCCCTCATTAGATTTAATTACAAAATTTGAATATAATCATATTGCAGTCTCTAGAAGTGTACTAGAAATTTTAAGTAATTTACATGAAGTAGCCAAGGGCGTTATTAGTACCCTGAAACTATATCAAAGTTGTATATATTTCCAAATATTTTAAAATAAGACGTTTTTCTCACTCTGTGCATCTTGCTTAGCCTAGTAAAGGCATTTAAATATGTTCATGGTGTTTTTTAAGTGGTGTTAACTATGGTTATTGGCTAGAAATCCTGCATTATCAACTGTACGTATTTATACCTTATAGAATGAATAAGTAGGCAGCCAGGCTGGGAAGTGTGAGGCAGTGAACAAGCTAGCTACCTTTTGGAGGGGTCAGAGCTTTGGGTCTGTGCTGTGAGGCTAGACCCATTGATGCTGCATGCTGATGTTATTATAGTTGTTTGTCTGTTTGTTTATAAATTTATTTATTTATTTATTTTGGCTGCATTGGGTCTTTGCTGCTGCGTGTGGGCTTTCTTTTTAGTTGCAGCGATCCGGGGCTACACTTCTTTGCGGTGTGCTGGCCTCTCATTAAGGTGGCTTCTCTTGTTGTGGAGCACGGGCTCTAGGTGCGTGGGCTTCAGCAGTTGTGACACATGGTCTCAGCATTTGTGGCTCACGGGCTCTAGGGCACAGACTCAGTAGTTGTGGCACACGAGCTTAGCTGCTCCGCGGCATGTGGGATCTTCCCCAGACAGGGGCTCGAACCCATGTCCCCTGCATTGGCACCACTGTGCCACCAGGGAAGCCCTATAGTTGTTTTTATATATACATATTTGCCATACCATCAGCTGCCATTCTTAGTGTGGAAAAGGGGAAAGTTCCTATGAGTAGTGTGTGATTTTTTTTTATTCAGTGGGATAGTTTTAAACAAACTAGACAACTTCATCTTCAGCAAAGTGAAGAGTCACTGCAGCAAAGTCCAGAAAGCCTTGCTACTTAAACATACAATATACAACATTCTGCCATTTTTTTATGTTTATAATGATGAAATGTTTTTTGAAAAAAAATAGATCATGTATATGTTTAAAACCTATTCAAATAAAGCAGAAATATTTTAGTGCTTGAAAGCTTAGAAGTCAAAATTCAATTTATTTTAGAAATGCTTCAACTTCTACTAATTTAGGATTAGGGAAGACCAAAAACTTCTAAATAAGATAAATATGATCCTCCCTTGAGAACTGAGCTAAAAAAAAAAAAATCAACACACAATGGGAAACATCTGAATTCTCTCAGGCCCAGAAGACCAATTAGGTAGCTTAATCTATCAACACACTGATAATAATAATAATGCTTTGGCAGGAAAAAAAATGTGCTTAAAATAAAAATAAAGTATCAAGAGGGGGCAAACTTCCTAATGTGTGTTTAGCACTGTCCAGGAAAAAAGGGCAGTGAAGCATGAGGACCCACAATGTTTTCTACTGTAAACTAAACGGATGCTTTCTACTACAAGGCCTGATGAAAAATCTCTCATGCCTACCCAGTTCCCATTATTTTAATTCCGTGTTTACCAGGCAACCTTCTAAACATTAATTCAGTTTCCTAGAAAGCTTAATAGAGGTCCACAATCCCTTACTTGCAATTCAAGTCAAAGAAGTTTCAAAAAACAAAAGCTCTTTCAGAACTCATCTGGTAGCAAATCCGGACCTAAATGGATTATGTGAAGCGTTTATTTACTCTGCTTAATATGAACAGTCAAATGCTTTACTGCAGAAATATTAATGTACTTGATTACAGGGTACCACTCCAGATCCCACAGGGGTGTGTCTTAAAATTCAATCATACTCCTTCTTACCTTTCTAAAATCTAAGAAATTCTAAATTCTGAGACACCTATGAAAGAAGTGTGCCTGGATCTAAATGTGAATATTCTGACTCCTGGAAAAGGAGAGCCCTCTTCATCAGCCCCCACTCCCCAACCCACAGAAATCAGCATTCTAGCTTATACTTCAGTATTACATAAATATAGTGTGAATCTGAAGTCAATATTCAATCATCTCTGAGTATGTTGATAAAGTCCAATTCCAAATGTACAAGATCAATTACCAGGACTTACAATGACAATCTTGGGTGGCACAAACCTACCTAGAATCTCCTTCCTAAGCCTACTGGTTTCCACGCCACCTTCCATCCTCTCTGTCTCACTTGCCAAAAGACAAACCAACAGTTAACCAATTTCCTCTGCCAGTCCTAATACACTGTCAGCCTTCATGCAACCTTCTACAATACTTAGAAAAAGAAAAGGTAAAAAAGATTTCTAACAGTTATTAAGTAGCAACTTAATTTTCATTAAATTAAGTTATTGGAGAATTATGACTATTTAAGTACGATCTCTAAGAAATTAACATGAGAAGATTCTTCACATTGCTTAAAAAGACTTAAAACTATACCAGATAGATGGCCCTGATGACTCTTTTCTGATCTCAGTTTAGAGCCCTAAAGATTCTAAATTCTAAATATGTCTTCTAGTGATTAAGGAAAAAACAGTAACTAGATAAAGTTTAATTTTTAATCTATACATGTTTATTCTTTCCCAGCAATGCTTTGTAGTTTTCACTGTAGGTCTGAACATCCTTTGTCTGAATTTTCCCTAAGCATTTCATATTTTTTGATGGTAAGTGATATTTAAAAAGTTTAATTTCCAAGTTTTCACTGCTAGTATATAAAAGTACAGTTAATTTTTATATACTGATCATGTACCATACAACCTTGCTAAACTGACTTATTAAATTCCGGAAGTTTTTTAGTAGATTACATCAAATTGTCTACCTAATCATATCTCCTGTGAATAAAGGCAGTTTTATTTCTTTCTTTGCAATCTGGATGCCTTTTATTTCTTCTCTTATTTCAGTGGCCACTTAAAATACTGAATAAAAAAGTCTACACATTTAGATTGTTTTAATTTTACAAAACTCAGCAAGAAATAATTAAAATATATAGCTGCCATTATTTACTAAACATGAGGAAGTCTAAGTTTAACCTACAAAATTTAAAGGGCAAAATTAGGAACTATATTTATAAGGTGCTAGTTGACTCAATGTATGTGTTTTCCTGTGCTTTGTGACACAAGATTGGTAACAAAAATGCTGAGTATATCCAACTGCATTGTTTAAAATCACATTTATTGGCTTTCTTATAATTACTAAAGTAGCACATGATCTGGAATTCTGAGGTACAAGAAAGAAAATTACAATCATCCTTAATCCCAGCACCCAAAGATAAACAGTTTATTTTCAATTGTATCATGAGCAGTTTTCTATACCATTAATTCTTCTGAAACACCATTACTAAGAGCTGCATACTAACCCATCCGTCATACGGCTATGTTATAATTTCATTCTTCTGCCATCACTTGGACATGTATACTGATTTAAATTTTTCACTATTACCATATACATTCAACACAGCAGTTAAATTCATATATAAATCAGAGAATGACCTCTTATTAGAGTTCCTTTTGCCCATTCCTGTATTAAAGCTGTTCAGTGTTTTCCTAGTCCAAACTAAGTTCTTTTTATACTAATGCTATCAATCATCTATCACATTAATCCCAAATACATTCCATTTGCCTTTTATTTTAACTTTTTTAATTCAGGAATTATTAATTTTATGTTAATGGTAAGTATTACAAAGAGAAATGAAATGTACTGTATTTTTATTGTCCGTGGTATTACTATGGTAACACATAACCCTAAAACTAAAAGAAAAGATTAAAGAGAAAAATCAGTGGTGCCAATGAAAAGTGTAAAGTGGGTTAAGCCGTTTGATATCGTTTTAACTCATCTCTTAATATAATCATATCTTAGAGGTAAAAGAGAACTTTTTGGTCCATCTGTAATTTCAAGGGTAAAATATTACTTCCCCTACTAAGACAACTGAAGCCAAAAATCACACAGGAAATATATGTGCCTGACTAGCACAACAGTTTAACAGTTACATTACAGCAACTTCTATTCTCATGTCATTAATGAAAAAAATCTTTAAGAAATGTGTCGCAATTAGCACCTTGGGCTAATAAACATACAAATAAATCATTACCTAAACAATACCTAAACATTTCCTAATTATGCTGGAGGTGCATTAAATAGAAACATGATTTAAAAAATCTTCCCTGTCCCTTAGGAAAAATACCAAAAATGGAAAACAAACCAAATATACAAATAAACTATAATAAGCAAACAAGCAAAATTCAAAGAAAAAAATATATAATCATTTTACATTAAACAAAAGTTAAATAGTCTTTTGGAAACATTAATTTCCAAAATCTTAACCGATTTTCATGAGGTGAGAGCACAAGATTTTCATCGTACCTAGTTGTGTGGCACCAAACAAGTCATTTTACTTCTACAGGCCTTAGTTTCTTCATCTTTAAAATGAAAACACTGAGACTCCCCAGTTTGAGATGGCAGATTGGAGAAATCACAGAAGCTTATTTCTTATTTCTTCTCCCTTCCAAAACTCCACTGAACTGATAATAGAAAAACTTTTAAAGGAGCGATCCATAATGACTAAGAAAGGAGCCATTAGAAGCCAAGAGATTTCAATAAGGTTCTCAAAATGGAAAGCAGGTGGAGAAGTTTAACTAATAAAACAGCCTCAGTAGAAGCAGCCACAGCTTAGAAAACAAAACAGAGAGTAACAGCTAAAGATAAAGCCAAACTGCCAGAACCAACTGAACACAAACACCAGGGAGGACAAGAAAATGAGGAGCAAGAAGCAAATCCAAGGGAGATTTACTGAAACTCTGTAATCCTAAAAGTAATTTTCTAATCAACAAGCCTACCTATATGCAGAGTTCTCAGTTTCTTATTGCTTTACTTGTAAATTTGGACAGACAACCAAATTCACAAGATATTTGAAACCTGAAAGACACCAAAATAAAATGAAAAATGTCCCCAGAACAGATAAATTAAGGAATATAAAAGAATATATTGCTCTTTATTATAAGCCCTCCCACACTAATTTTTTTTTAACCACATACATACAATACTTTGGTTTTTCAAAAAAGCTTAAGAGCATCAACCTAAAAAACAAGTTTACTGAAGCAATGTGAAGCCCCTTTCAATCAATGCTAATACTCCCTATGTAAAATTTCAGACATCTGTTCTTATTAAGCAACGGTAAAATAATTTATCTCATAAAATAATAGGTAAACCAGTAAAATCAATATTATGCATATATATATATATATAATCCTTTTATTAAATTCTATGGAAAAACTTACTTCAAATTCTTGTCTGTGTGGTATATAGACATACACACACCCCTACACACACACAGATCTGTTTTAGAACCATAACTACTAGCATATTAATACTATCATTCTATTACCATTATTTTAAATCTATAAATTCCAATAACTTTAAAATCACTTAAATAAAAGGACGTACCTCTATGTTCCAGTAATATAGTATAAAGTCAATAATATATGCAATGTTGATCAATGATTTTTAAAAACATCTTGTTACTTTATAACATAAGCACTGTTATAACACATCTGACACCAATAAAAGTTAAGTATGTCTAAACAAAAAATATCGTAAAAGCTTCCAAATACTTCAGAAATTATAAAAAGAAAAAAAAAGAAACATTTTATGTTCCAAGGATATACTGTTTCAAATCCTCACCTTCACCCCTTTTTCAACCATTAGTTAAGGACCACAGTATGGCTAAAATTTCTTAAATGGTAAAGCTTAATGTGGAAAACACACGTGTGACATATCACCATTCAATAAACCATCACCATCCAATAAACCATCACAAAAACACCACACTGAGTAACATGCAGAATAAACAGTACAACTAAGAGGTTCCCAGATGACTCCCTCATACTTAGTAGATGATCCCCCACACATACAATACATCTATTGAACAGAGAGGTAATTCGTTCCTTTTCTCCCACAAACTAAAATACAAAGTTCAAATCAGGATGTTCAAAAGCAACAAAATGAGGTCCTCAAATTAGGTAAGAGAGACGTACAATTATAAAAACTGCAAAATACCCATCCAACCCTAATTATATTAAGTTAAGGAAACTCTAAATATAGATGACATGCAACGTAATCATACATTTTTTAATCTGATGATCCACTTCAAACTCATAAGATATCCAACATGAGTTACAAACGGACAGTTACATGAAATTTGAAGCATTTCCTCTTCTCTAAAATGAATACAACAAAATAAAACAAAAAAGCAAATATTATGATAAAGACTACCATATAAATCTAAAGACTTAAACATAATCAGGAAGGGAAAAAGTATGTTCCTTTGCAGAAGTAGGTTAGGAGCAACTGAGTACAGAAAAAGAAAAGAATAGAACAGTTCCAGCACTACACTACTACCTTCATTCTCTTTAACTCCTAAATGTTAGTGGTCTATCTTTGACCACTATCTATCTAGCTTCCCCCGTTATACCCAGCCTGGGCACTTTAATTCACACCTCTGGACCATCAATTACAAATAATGAATTCCAAATCTCTATCTCCAGCCACAATCTGTCTCCTGAGTATCACAGTAAATATATCTCAAAACATCTCCACTTGACTGTCCCACCAGAATTTTTAACACAAAAATGTACCATACTGAACTTATCCCCCACCTCCTTCTCCTATATACTTATTCTGGTTATTGGTATCGTATTCCAAAACTTGAGAGTCATCCATTCTATGGCCTCCCCTCTAATTAATCCTGTATCAGTCACCAAGTCAAATCCCATTCTACCTTAAAAAGGGTAACGCAAAAACCCATACTCTCCATCCTCAACACCTCTGTCTTGGTTCAGGCACATACATATTTGGGATTACTACATCTCTCCTAACAGTTCTCCCTACCTTCAATCTGTCCCATTCTTCAATCATTCCTTTCTATTGCTGTTAAAGTGATCTTCCTAGAATATAATTTGAATCATTTTCACCGCTGCTTAAAATCTTTCAATGATTCAAAATAAAGACCTAAAATCCTTAGCAGAATATCCTGTCTCTTGTCACCTCTTTAGCTTTATCTCTTATCTCCCATGTAATACACTAAATTCTAAACACATCACTGCAGATCCTGGAAAAAGTCATACTGTTTCTTACCTCAATACCTCTGCATAGGTTATTCCCTCTTTCTAGAGGGAATTTCTATTCCCTTTTTCTTGACAAGGGAACTCTGACCTGCTCAAATCTCAGCTCAGACATTACATGTGGCCTCAGCTTCCTCCATTCCCTCCTTGCCCCTATAGCACTTCAGAGACACCCTTTCATACTATAATCGTGTATTATACTCTAAACTTGTACACCATAAAAGTAAAATACATATTCATTGTGTGTCCTACAATGCCTAGCACTTTGCCTGGCAATAAGTGATCAATATCTATTTAAAGAATGTTTAAGCATTTTGCTTTTTCCAGAAACTTCCACTATAAACCTCCCCCAAGAGACACAGAGCAAAGCAGCTACTTAAGGAAAACAATGGAAACCAGGCAAGAAAGCAACAGACATAAATAAATGGGGCAAAACAAATGAAAAATTAAACACACGGAGTCTTTTCAAAGTGGCTCCTAAGGAGCTGTGTTTTGTCTCACATTCTAACACGAAGGTCTTTTACTTGCTATTTAATTTTCAACGTTTATTCTAGTTTCCCAGAAAATAGTGGTAAGAAGTTCTTCTCTCCACAACTGGGTCGGCACAGAAAGAAAAATGGAAAGCATTACCTAAAACAGCTATTCTTCAAAACTGAGCATAGTCAGAACTTTAAAAGTGCCATAATAAGTAAGACCCCCTGATCTACCCAGCCCCAATTCCACTTTTTTTTTTTTTTTTTTTT
>NW_006777108.1:1311682-1312406 GCF_000442215.2 Lipotes vexillifer
CACGTGGGATCCTCCCGGACCGGGGCACGAACCCGCGTCCCCTGCATCGGCAGGCGGGCGGACTCTCACTGCGCCACCAGAGAAGCCCCCAATTCCACTTTTAACAGTTGTCCCCTAAAAGGCTTGGGAATAAGATTACCAGGGGTATTTTACTAACCAGTTATCAAACATCTCTCCCTGAACTTAACATTTTTTCTCTATGGTAAGGAGTTATACAAATTCACTATTTACTCTGTAAATATGCATTTACATTTTTATCCTTAAGATAAAATGAAATACTTTCCTCTTACCTTCCCCCAAAGGTCCTTGAACAGAAATTTCCCCCGATGAATCTGCTCTAATATTTGCCAGTTTTCTGTGATCAGAAGGGAAGAGATGAAAGGAAATAGAGAACTCTCCTCCCAATACTGAGTCCTCTCATAGTCCTGACCCTTCCCTTCTCTTCTCCAGTAGTATCCATACCCAACTTTGCCTTTTAAAGTAAAGCAAATTCAAGTTCATAAGCAATTTCAGAAGTGTGTGAAAGAATCCCAGAGACCAAATGCCACACAGCACTAGGAGAGTTTTTTGGTTTTTTGTGGGTTTGCTTTTTTTTTTTTTTTAAGCTGAACTCCTGCCACCAAGTCTCCTCGGTTGATCAACACATTTTTTTTTAAACCAGTTTTTTAAAAATGTCTCTTTCCTCTAGCCTATTATCAATTTATTCTGGGTTCCTACTCTTTCC
>NW_006777108.1:1312416-1316676 GCF_000442215.2 Lipotes vexillifer
AAGCTTCCCAAAGTGCTCTTATTTCTTCCCAACATAGAGCTAGACTTCTTCCAGTCCTGCCACAAACTGACTTGGCTTAAAAGATGTCACTTACATTTACATACACTAATTTAGAGGTGCATATTGTAAATACTGTTATGATTTTACAAATAAGAAAATAAGACTAGGAAAAGTGACCTGACATTTAATAAATGCCGGTACCTGAATTTGAACACAATTCTTCTGGCTTCAAGACCAAGTTACCATATTAAAAGAGAGCAGTCTGCAGCAGTCTGCATTTTAAGATTCAACTTCCCTGGCTCTAGGCAGCCTCACTACATCTAATACACATAATTTTTAGGCAAGTTCTAAATTTCACCGTTGTCCTAAATGTCCCTCTTGCAAGCGTCAATGAGTCTACAATAAAAAATTCTGCAATTCAGTGAAAAAGTTCGGTGTTCACCCTAATGTTCACCCTGTGTTCACCCTTTGTGATTTTTTTTAAAAACAGACTTCAATAATCTCTATAGCCATCAACTTTTTAGGCTGAAGAATTGCTTACCTCAGTTCTTAAACCAACACTGCTTCATGCTTTCAAATACCTGTCGCTCTAATTGCCAAGTTCATTCCTTTCTTGATATTTGCAAATAACTAGGGGCAGTTCTGCATGGCTCCCAACCCCACAAACACTCTAAATGAAACACTCTGAATATCATTTGACTTCACTCAAAAAAGGGAGGGAAAATGAAAGGGTTAATCCCTAATGCATGTGTCTGATTAAGATTTAGTGCAATGATGCAGAGCAATTCAACAGAATAACGTGACTTGAGACTACGAAGAAACCAACTTTCACCTGACTTACCTCTGACCAGCATTTTTGCCCACCGCTTGTAATTACCCCCAGTCTTATCCGATTTCTGTATCAGTCAACTGAGAATATTAAGACCCAACAAAGAGCAATGGGATTTTAAAAATAGTAATTATAGAAACAAACCTCTAAAACTCTGAAAACTGCTAACGAGAAAACCATTAATTTATCAATAGGCGCTTGCTACGTGCAAGGCATTGGAGGAGACAAAAAAGCTGCCAAACGGTAAGCTCTTTAAGCACTTGACGGTGACTTATTCAATTTTGTAACCTCCATCCTCACCCCTCTAGCGCCTGGCAAAACTTGAACTGGACACGCTGTTGTAACGGGATGTGCTCCAGCGAGGAACCTGTGGGATAAATAGACCAGCTTGGGACGTAACTTTGGGAAGTATTGTTTAAACGGCTTTGCGCTGTTTAATTCAAACGGAACAGGCTGCCGCTGTGTTCGAGCTCGTGAGGCCCGGGGAAACCAGCCGGGTCAGGCGGTCTCCCCCAGAGACAAACCGGGACACCGCTGAGGGACCTCAAAGATCTGGGGCGAAGAAAAGGGGGCAGTTACTTGCCTCCCATTCCTGAAAGAATCGCTCGGCCTCGTCAGAACCAACGGTCTTATGTCTCCTAAATTCATCCTTCACGTACTGGTCACCAAGGGCTTTGAGGTCTGGGGGTAGAACTCGGTGCAGCAGCAAAATGCGCCGATACAAGGCCCGGACACGCGAGACGTGCCCAACAGGCATAACTCCGATCGTGGACCACAGGCCGCGCCTGCGCAGAGAGACCGCGCGCGCCGGCCTCTCCTTACAAGCCGAGTATAAGCAACCCAAATACAAGCGGAAGAGGGCGCGCGACTTTCATCCGGTTGGGTCCGGCTTAATATCAGGACCTTCCGGAAACGCGAGCGGCAGCGGCGGGCAGAAATGGGCCGGTCCTTCTCTGAAAGCGGCGTAGCTTTCGTGGAGCGCCAGCGCAGCGACTACTTAGGGGCTGCGTCTGGGGCGGAGGGGTCGTCCACCAGGAGTCTGGCTTGGGTGCTTGTTACCCCTCCGTTCACCCCATCATCTTTTCTATTCATCTTACCCCTTTCCCTCCTGATAAAGGCTTAAGAAAGACTTCGTCAAAATCGGGCTCCTCCAGGAAGCCTTCCATGGTTGGCTAAAGACACTTCAGATGTCTTTGCAGTGTTCCTGCGTTCTGCGAGAGGGATCGGAATAGGGTTAATCTCTCCATTCACGAGCCCGCCCAGCCACGTACTTTGCACAGGGCTGTGCTCCTAATTTGTACTCTGAAGGCGTGGCCTGTTTCATGTAACTCAAGTGAGACCTGAGCCAGCAGGTTTCAATCCTTAGCTCATGTCAAGTTGGCTTTAGAAGAATAATTAGAGAACATTTTAAATGTATTGTGTCCAAGGCCACAATCCAGGAGATTCTGATTAAATAGTCTGAGATGAAAACGTAGAATCAGAACGTTCACAAATCTTCACCTTTTACAACGGTGATACTGAGAGTGTGACCAATCAAAGCTGGCAGCAGTTTAGCCTCGCTCTTTCTGTCCCATCACACCTTTGGACCTTCAACAAATCCTGATGGCTCCACCAACAAAATGTATGCAGAATGCGATCATTTCTCACTGCTCCCTATTCCACATGGTCTCTCTTTACCGGATGCTGTAGTCACTTTTTGTGTTTCTGCTTCTGCCATGATCAACTTTGATCATGATCCACCTAAACTGTAACAGCCTCTGCTACTGGTAGTATCTGGCTGCCTTAGAAATCCTTGCTGGTTCCCATCACTCTGACCACACCTTTTTACATAGCTTTTTATTAAATTATTAATAGGTTAAAAAAAAAAAAAAAAAACACACAGGACTTCCCTGGTGGCACAGTGGTTGAGAGTCCGCCTGCCGATGCAGGGGCAGCAAAATGCGCCGATACAAGGCCCGGACACGCGAGACGTGCCCAACAGGCATAACTCCGATCGTGGACCACAGGCCGCGCCTGCGCAGAGAGACCGCGCGCGCCGGCCTCTCCTTACAAGCCGAGTATAAGCAACCCAAATACAAGCGGAAGAGGGCGCGCGACTTTCATCCGGTTGGGTCCGGCTTAATATCAGGACCTTCCGGAAACGCGAGCGGCAGCGGCGGGCAGAAATGGGCCGGTCCTTCTCTGAAAGCGGCGTAGCTTTCGTGGAGCGCCAGCGCAGCGACTACTTAGGGGCTGCGTCTGGGGCGGAGGGGTCGTCCACCAGGAGTCTGGCTTGGGTGCTTGTTACCCCTCCGTTCACCCCATCATCTTTTCTATTCATCTTACCCCTTTCCCTCCTGATAAAGGCTTAAGAAAGACTTCGTCAAAATCGGGCTCCTCCAGGAAGCCTTCCATGGTTGGCTAAAGACACTTCAGATGTCTTTGCAGTGTTCCTGCGTTCTGCGAGAGGGATCGGAATAGGGTTAATCTCTCCATTCACGAGCCCGCCCAGCCACGTACTTTGCACAGGGCTGTGCTCCTAATTTGTACTCTGAAGGCGTGGCCTGTTTCATGTAACTCAAGTGAGACCTGAGCCAGCAGGTTTCAATCCTTAGCTCATGTCAAGTTGGCTTTAGAAGAATAATTAGAGAACATTTTAAATGTATTGTGTCCAAGGCCACAATCCAGGAGATTCTGATTAAATAGTCTGAGATGAAAACGTAGAATCAGAACGTTCACAAATCTTCACCTTTTACAACGGTGATACTGAGAGTGTGACCAATCAAAGCTGGCAGCAGTTTAGCCTCGCTCTTTCTGTCCCATCACACCTTTGGACCTTCAACAAATCCTGATGGCTCCACCAACAAAATGTATGCAGAATGCGATCATTTCTCACTGCTCCCTATTCCACATGGTCTCTCTTTACCGGATGCTGTAGTCACTTTTTGTGTTTCTGCTTCTGCCATGATCAACTTTGATCATGATCCACCTAAACTGTAACAGCCTCTGCTACTGGTAGTATCTGGCTGCCTTAGAAATCCTTGCTGGTTCCCATCACTCTGACCACACCTTTTTACATAGCTTTTTATTAAATTATTAATAGGTTAAAAAAAAAAAAAAAAAACACACAGGACTTCCCTGGTGGCACAGTGGTTGAGAGTCCGCCTGCCGATGCAGGGGACACGGGTTCGTGCCCTGCTCTGGGAAGATCCCACATGCCGCGGAGCGGCTGGGCCCGTGAGCCATGGCCACTGAGCCTGCGCGTCCGGAGCCTGTGCTCCCAACGGGAGAGGCCACGACAGTGAGAGGCCCGCGTACCGCAAAATAAAGAACAAAAACAAAAACATGTCACTACTCTGCTCGCCAAAATCCTCCAGTGGCCTCTCATTAGAGCAAAACGCAAAGCCTCTCCACTTCTTAGCTCTCTAAATTTTCTCCTACTGCTCTTTCCC
>NW_006777108.1:1316686-1356513 GCF_000442215.2 Lipotes vexillifer
GGCCGATTCCAGCCACACTGGTCTTCAAAGCCCCTAATTCATCTTTGAACAGGCCAGGCATTCTCCCAACTGAGGGCCTTGGTATTTGCTCTTCCATCTGCTTGGAACATTCTGCTTCAGGTGTCTTTCTTGGCTAACACCTTTATTTCACTCAGCTCATTACTTCAGGTCTCCTTCTGATTAAGACCCTCCCTGGCAAGCGTATTTGATATTGCTACAACATCATGCTAAGAACTCCCTAAGCCCCCTCTCTGCTTTATTTTTCTCTGTAACACGTACATATTTTACTTGTTTGCTTATTGCCTGCCCCCCACCTTGCCCCCACTAGATTACAAATTCCCGGAGGGCAGGGATTTTGTGATTTTAAGGGTGTCAAGTGATTTATATGACCTGCTGGTGATGAAAGGGCAAGAATGTGGGAAAATTTATGTGATTCCCTCCGAGACCCCAGATTTTTGTTTATGCAAAGACTTCTTGAAAGACAAAAAGACACACACCCCTCTACCAAGGGCAGGGACTTAACTCATTTTAGTATTCTTTTCAGGGTCCACCGCAGTGCCTTACAAATAGTAAGCAATCTAATATTTATTACCTTGAATGGACTCTTTTCCTTTTGCTTAAATTGTAGAAAAATATTTGTTTAAAAGAACACAGAACATTTTTTTAAATGGATTTAATTTGGTTTTTTGACAAACCACATTCATGGCAAGGAATGAATGGCAGCATATGGTTATTTTACTTCAGGAAATCTTTTTCTAAACATACTTCATCTCTTTTAATATCCCTGTAAATTAAAAATTAATTTCTTGTTCCAGTTTACTTTTTTTCTGGTTTCCTTTGGGGTTAAAGTACATGTGTAATAAATGCTTCTTTTAGAGCCAAAGCTCTTATAAAAATGTGGGGAAAAATTCTGCCAGTAAATTAATAAAACATAATAAAAGAATTAATTCAGCATAAAGGGAGCAGAAAAGGTCCATAAAGCTTTGGGCAATCAATGCTCAAAAATGACAAATGATGGGTAAGAGAAAAGCCAAGACATAATGGTGTGGTTTAGGCCTTGAGGAGAGGAATCAAGAATAACAGTGAGAATAATGGTAGATGACCTTTATTTTTTACAGTGGGCTGGACAATGAGTTATGTTTTGAGGACAAAATTTTCCGTTTCTTTGACCTTTCAATTTAGGCTGACCAGTTTTCCTCTTGTGGTCAAAATAGCCATGAACTGAAAATAAGATCTGAGTTCTATTCCTGGCCACTAATCCAGATCAGTACACTTCATGCAGGCCTTTCCTTTATCCTTCCTCCATGTAATTCGTTTCCCTGTGTGTTATTCAGCAAGTCACTCAACCAATCTGCACCTCGATTTTCTCACGTGTCAAATAAATTGGGTTAGGTAATTCTCAGTACCTTTCAACTCTGCTAATCATGATTTGTGCCCAGTCCCCTCCAAAATTTTTTGTAAAAGGAGCGGCAGATATGTACCCACTCTGAAATAATTGCTTTGAAAAGATTTTTGTTTAAGAAGGGGAAAATCGGGCTTCCCTGGTGGCGCAGTGGTTGAGAGTCCGCCTGCCGATGCAGGGGACACGGGTTCGTGCCCCGGTCTGGGAAGATCCCACATGCCACGGAGCGGCTGGGCCCGTGAGCCACGGCTGCTGAGCCTGCGCGTCCGGAGCCTGTGCTCCGCAACGGGAGAGACCACAACAGTGAGAGGCCCACGTACCGCAAAAAAAAAAAAAAAAAAAAAAAAAGGAAGGGGAAACTTCTCAAAATTTGAATCAGAGAGGTCTCCATGTTTTCCTTTATGGAAGTGCAATTGACAAAGAAAAATCAGGAGGGAAAATTACTTTTGGAAATGCATTTTACTTGACTCATATTGAGTTTGCAGGGACAGCCTATGTTAAATGATGCATTGAACAAGTTGCCTAATAGTAAAAGTGCTGTTGGTCTAAGTCAGTGGTTTTCAACTTTGGCTGTATATTACAATCACCTGGGAAACAGGTTTAAAAAAACTGATAAGGCCCACTCCAAACCACTTGAATCAGCATCTTTGCGAGTGGGGTGAGGCATGGCTATTGCTTAGAAACCCCTCCAAGTGATTCTAATGTGCAGCCAGGATTGATAACCAATGGTCTAAGTTTCCAACTTGGAAACACCTGGGTTCCAGGAATAGTACCCAAGTTATTGGCACTGTTAAAAACTGATTACTAAATATCCAGTCCTTCAATATTAAAGTGTTCCTGCAAAAATGGGGATAAAGATTTTGATATAGCTAAAAGTATTTTAAACATAAATGTAAAATGGGGATAAACTGGAAGATTGGGATTGAAATGTACACACTACTATACATAAAATAAGTAACTAATAAGGACCTACTGTACAGCACAGGGAACTCTACTCAGTACTCTGCAATGACCTATATGGGAAAAGAATCTAAAAAAAGAGTGGATGTGTGTTTATGTATAACTGATTCACTTTGCTGTACACCTGAAACTAACACAGCATTGTAAATTAACTACACCGCAATAAAAATTTTAAAAAACATAATCAAAAAGAAAGAAAAAAAAGTAAAACATCTCTGAGAAAGAGGATGTAAGAGTGAAAAATAAGTTATATAACTCGAGGCTATATGCATATTTATCAACAGGAGGTGATTAATAACTTAAGGGCTATCTGAAGAGCTCACTCCAGAATCATCCCACTTCCCACATGCCACATCCACAGCACCACCGTGTCTCCCAGAGGACATGGTTTAAGCTTTCCAAATAAGTAATGAACATTTAGAACACAGCTTACTCATGCAAGCTTGGCACTCAATAAAAATCCACAAAAGCTCTATCATCCGTACTGTCCTCCAACCCAAGCCTTCCACTAGAGCTCTTGATTGTATCCCAACTCTTCTGAGAGGTAGCTTCGTAATCATCCCCTCATTCTTTCTCTCACTGGCATCTTCAATTATTCTCTTCATAAGACTAGTCCATTCAGCTCATAAACATTCACAAGAACACTTCACATTAAAAAAAAAAAATCCCTCCATTCTACCTCCCCCTCAAACGACCATCCCATCACCCTGCTTCCTTCGTTGGCAAACTTGAAACAAATATTTCTCCATTTCCATTCCCATTCCCTGCTTAACCCCTTTTAATCTGTTGTCCCCACTAGTCCTCTAAAATCACTTTCTTCAAATTCCCTAGTTACTTGCTTCTGTTCACACATCTACTCTCCCCTGACCTTCTAGAAATCTTTCCATCTTTCGGCTTCCATATGTTTGTACTGTCCAGGTGATCCACCTCTAGGGCCCCACTGTCTCTGTGTCCTTAGCTAGCTGCAGTTCTTCCTGCCTCCAAATGAGAATGCATCAGTCCAAACATCAGTGTCAGTGCCCTTGTCCTGGCCGGCTGTCCTCAGCAATTGGTGATGCTCTGCTGCCCCCACCTGGCCAACCCCATTCTAACCATTTTGGAGGCCCTCGCTGGACCCTTACCTGGAAAGGGTAAGGACATCTTAACCAACTCTCACACCCACCACGACCTCTCTACAGTTTCAACCTTCCTTGCTAAGCACTGGATAAATTCAAATTGGATATCCTGTCATTCCTTTAGAGTCTATGTCGCAAATTAAACTCATCATTTTTCTCCAAAGACCTTTCTCTCGCCACCGTTCTTAAATTTACCTAGGCTCAAGACTTAGGGTTCTGGGGCTTCCCTAGTGGCGCAGTGGTTGAGAGTCCGCCTGCCAATGCAGGGGACACGGGTTCGTGCCCCGGTCTGGGAAGATCCCACATGCCGCGGAGCGGCTGGGCCCGTGAGACATGGCCGCTGAGCCTGCGCGTCCGGAGCCTGTGCTCCGCAACGAGAGAGGCAGCAACAGTGAGAGGCCCGCGTACCGCGAAAAAAAAAAGACAGGGTTCTGTAACATCTTTCACCCTCTTCATGTATCTTGTTATTGAGGAGCCCTTGTTGAGACTTCTTTTGTAAATCAGTCACTTTTTTCCCATGTCATTGACCCACCTGCCTTGACTCCATATCCCTCGTTTAAATGGCTACAACAGTCTTCTGATTGGATTCCCTTTCTTCAAAATTCGAAAGATTTTCCATTGTCTTCAGTGTGAAGTATGTGTCCCAGAAAATAAAATTGTATTTAAAAAAATCACATTGCAACCAAAGGCAAGACTTGCAGCTGAGCTATTACTGATCTACTTTTTCATTATATTATACATGTATAAAATTATATTTTCATTATAATATACAACTATACATTATACAATTTTCTTAAAATTGAAGGAAAAATTCTAAATGATAACTTCGGACAGAGATTTCAATTTTATAATGCCATTACACTTTTAACCTGCAGAAAGCAAAAGTAAGTAAATAGATAAACAAATGCAAAAAGTAATTGTCTTACAAGAGAAGGCATTCCTCTCCCCACCCCCCAAATTAGAATAAGTTCACAGTATGTGTTCTTCAGGCTCACAAATTTAAAGTGACTAAATTATATTCATATACCATTAGATTCCAGCTTTACCATTTCTTAACTATGTGATCTTGGACGAGTTGTTTAAGCTTTCTGAGTCGCAAGTTTCCTTCTCTTAAAATGAGAATAATGTCATGTACCTAAAAAGCTTCCTGTGTGCTTTAATGATTTGATATGTAAAAGGGATTTAGACTAGTTTGTCTGCAGCATATACAAAGTGCGCATAGTGTTAGCAATGATGATGATGACATAAAATGATAGCCAGGGGACTTCCCTGGTGGTCCAGTGGTAAAGAATCCACCTTACAATACAGGGAACGCAGGTTCGATCCCTAGTCAGGGAACTAAGATCCCACATGCCACGGGGCAACTAAGCCCACGCACCACAACTACTGAGCTCATGAACCTCAACTAGAGCCTGCGTGCTGCAAACTACAGAGCCCAGGTGCTCTAGAACCCGTGAGCCACAGCTACAGAGCCCACGTGCCCTGGAGCCTGTGCACCACAACTAGAGAGAGAAAACCCGCACACCACAACTAGACAGAAGCCCACACACCACAACGAAGAGCCCGCACGCCACAACTGAGACCCGACAAAGCCAAAAATAAATAAATAATAAATAAATCTTTTTTAAAAATTAAAAAAAAATAAAATGATAGCCAGTAAAAACTGTGAATCTTAGTTTAAGGTTTTTTAAAACTATTTCCCGCTTCAGAATACAACAATCTTAGAGGTATGAAACTTAAACTAACTGAAATGATATAATGCAATTACACTGTGACGCCTAAAATTATAAACCAACATTTGTGCCTGAGCCCCTACTACACACAAGCATGATGGCTTTCCTTTGAGCAACAAGAACAGCTGCTCTTGAGGTGAGAATCTCCTGTAAATCTGGACTGTGTTTATTGATTCAAGATAAATCCCGCAGTATCTAACAGGCCCTCAGCATCAACAATGGGAACGGAACTTTTCAGTCTTGGGCTTGTGTTGTGAAATCACTTGAATTGCTATTACTCATGATGGCTGGGAATGACTAACAAATTAAAGGAAAATTAATGTTTAGTCTCTGTCTACGATACTGTAGCCATGAGGATGAGGAAGGAGGATCATTTATCTACAGAATAAAGAGTGGGGGCTGGATAATTCTTGAAACTACATAATTCTGAACCAATAACTTCTTAAAAATTAATTTCAAGATTGCATTAAGAGTGGTTAAACAAAGAAGCATTTGTTCTTCATTAGACAAGACTTTGGCAACAAAAGATTACAGTATTTCTTTAAAAATATAACAGCAAATATCATATACATCTTAAATTCAGCTCAAGTTTTAGAACAAATCATAAATTTATTTTAATTACTTTGTTTAATCGAACCCCAAATGGCCTTTCAGATAGTACAATAACGTTCTTAAGCAGATGAGGTTATTTTAAAATTGTTACATTCTTTCTCAACAATGTGACAACACATGCAGCCAGTGATGCAATATCCATTTCGGTTAGATCAAATAGGGTCTATATTAACGAAAAATTTAAAAAGAAGAACATAACTCTAGTGTTCCTTTATGGATATATGATGTGATTATAGCCTTTTTCAAAATCTGTGGCAGAATAAACAATCTATAGAGAAGCTACTTTGCCACATATAGGTATATAATACTAAAGAAAATTTTTTGTTCACAAGTACCCAATTTAAATGTATTCATAAATGAACAATCAATTTTTAATGTACTAATTACAGTCCAGAACCATTATAAATTAAATTCAGACATAATTAAAGGGGAGACTTAAAACCTTGTGCAGTGATTCTTCATTTTTATTCTATGTAGCAGACTTCTAATGAGTCCATAAAAAGGCCATTCAAGATGCCTAAGGAAGAATCTAACCTGAGCATACAGAATGTTTCCCACAGTCTTCCTACTGGAGAACCTACATAATGTCTCAAGGAGATGAGTCTGAGGGAATTGGTGCTTCTCCAACTGTAATGTACTCACTAATCATCTGGGTATCTTATTAAAATGCAGATTCCAGTTCAGTTGGCCTGGGGATGGCCCTGAGAGTCTGTAGCTCCAACAAGCTCCCAGGTGCTGCTAATGCCGCTGGACCACTCGCTTTAAGAAGTGAGGTCCTAAAACATAATACATATCAGAAGCAAACAGAGAATGACATTTTAGTTTCCCAAACTTCATCCTCTTGTTTAGATATATATCTAATGTGGATATTTTGGCTGACTTGTAAACATTTAAAATTTCTCCAAATTGAAGTCCTATTTAAAATATTTGCATTGTCCTCAGAGAGAAGTGGTATGAGAAGCAAAGAGAAAGGAGAGTTATTCTTTGTTAAATAAATATATCATCTGAAAGGATAACATAAATCATTGAGAGCAGAGAAGAACAAAAATAAGGCTCAAGTATGATAACCTTGAGTTAAAGAACCAAGGCAGGAGGGAAAGGAGACTACAAAGGGAAGAAGAATCAGTCCAGCCTCAGACATATTGCCTTCAGGGGTGGGACTCGCCCAGCCTCAGTGGATAACCTTGGTATGGGGTATGGGGGAGATTAAGTCTTAAGTACTTAAGGCTCAAAGTATTCACAAAGACCTACAGTTGCCTAATCAAACTGCTTTTATGCCTTTGGATCAGCGTTACATTACCCCACAGGGAACTTAAACACAACATAAACATGTATTTAAATGAACTTAAAAGAAAGCTTGTTGTCCTGTCTCCCGTTTTAATTAGATATGTCTTATATAAATGCAGACTCTGTGGTTTCCCTGGCAAGGCTACAGCACTAAGTAAATCCACTATAGCATTATTTTGTTTGCTTTTCTCCCCTTAATTAAGTTTTTAAAGTTTCCTTAGCTCTCTGTGTGGCTGCTTCAGCTTAGGCAGCCGGGTTTGTGGTGAAGGGTTGGGAGAGCACATACCAGCCACCTCATACCCCTCCTGGGCACCTTATCCTACCTCCTGTGCAGCTAGATAGAAAAGCAGGAGGAAAAGGAGGGCAAAACATCCCAAATGCACAAGTAAATGCCCTTCATGGAAACCTCCTTATATCATACCTAAGAAAAGCCCATGATCTTCCTAGCATATTGACAGAGTGGGGATACTCAAAACCCTTGACATCAAGTACGTGGACAGCATTCCAAGGCTTATGGAAAACAAGGATACTGTCCAATTTTATAGTGCCAACGTATTAAAATATTTTGCTGGCTCCTGTGCTATCTTCACCGTAGATCTCTGGCCTGGAGGCTCCCTCTACAAGCCAATTTCAGAGGCTGTAATCATGTCTTAGCAAAATAACCAACAAGGGGGCAATCAATACACAGGCCTCTAACAGCTTTTGTGCAAGCCTTAGTGAGGAAGGCGAGGTCTGACTAATGGTCACACGCTGAACAGCTGCCTAATTAGAAGGCTGAATGGCCTCAAAACATTGTGAGTTTTTGCCTGCCTTTTTGTTTTGGATTTTGTTTTTAGTTTAATATTAATTCGACTTTAAATGAATGCTGCTAAAATGGAGAGCAAAAAGGAGCACATGTATAATATGACGTGTGTGTGTTGATACAGCAGGCTCCAAATGTGTGATTAAGCTAATGGTGACTCACATAAAATATAGGTATATATTTACATATCTTTTTTATGTTTTCAAACTATAGCAGAGAAGACAACAAATCCATATAGTATTCTTTAATTTATGCTTCTGTTCTTCAGGTTATATACTTGGTTTAAATAAATTACAATTTATATATGAACAAAGATATACATAGGAAAAACACTGGAAGAAATATACCTACATGTTGAAAGTGATTACCTTTGAAAAGTGAAATGAGAGGTGATTCTTTTTATTTTTTATGTTTCTTCTCCCCTCCCCCCCCAAATTTCTGAGCTGTTTAAAAGAAAAGCAAACAAACAAAGAAGACTATACTACAAGCAGAAACATAATTAACGATTCTTCTTATTGATACTTGTTTCCACAGCTATTTTACATAGGTTACTTAATTCAGTCATTCAACGCAATTTATTAAGAATCTCCTATGTCCCAGACACTGTGCTTGGCACTGCAATGCACTAATATACATACATTACATGTGTTTATCAAACAAATATTAGCCAAATCCTCTTCATTGACCTATGGAAGGGTGCTAGAAATGCAGGCTCCAAGTTACACCTGGATCCTTACTCACCACCTTTTCTTAACGTCACTGAGAGTAGACTTACTCTGACTAAGCAAACGTTTTTTAATCACTTTGTTTTGATCTTTAGTGAAAGTAATGTCACTTGATGTTAGCAGCGGAACCACCTTCAACCCTGAAGGCACAAGTGCGCAGGCCTCACGTCTGTCTTTTTGTGGCTCTGTGCTAAGAACAGCAATGGCACAGCAGCTCCCACACCCCCTCGAGGCAGAGGCAGGCTTGGGGAGATGTCTGCTCATCTCCCTTCTGAAGACACTCATACTTAGGAAGCCCCAAAGAAAGCTCTGTGAGAGCAGGCTCATCAAACAGAATAAACAAAAACTGATTAAACACTCAAAGACCAAAGTCTGGAAAAGATGCTTAGCTAGTTAAATATAGATCTCTTCAAAATGGAACTTTTGTGTATGCCCCCAGGTTCCAGAAGAAACCACTGTGATTAACAACTTCCAGCTAACATTTAAATTCCAACGTAGCTAAGTGGTGTGCCTGCACTGTCTAGGTGTAGCGTGTTATTTAAAAACATCTTTTGCCAAGCCCAGCCTGTTGCTTTCCACAACAGACAGCATATTAGAAAGACTTCTTGACTGGGCATTCACAGTCCTTCATACACTGATCCCAGCCCTTGTTCCTCACACTCTGTGTCTGCATGACCTTTCTCTCCAGTCAACTGTCATAACTAGCTAGTCCTAGAATATGCCTCTCATTTTCCCTTTTTTGTCTCTTAATCTCAAAAGACTTCCTTTCTTTTCTCTATTTTATCCATTCTCCAGGTGACATTTACTTCTTCGGGAAATTTCTTGATAGGACTTCAACCTCCAGAAGGCCCTCTATCCTTGGACTCCACTGTGCTTCTCCCTATAGAACTCATTAGGCCATGAGTGGGACTAAGGGGGTAGATGGTTGCGATTGGGTGAGGCTGTCGATCCCCAGTCTACACACTCTTAGAGCATCTTCTCTCTCCAGCTCCTTACTGTTGCTTTGGCTTTCTTGTCTTTGACCTGCATAAGACAGCCCATCTAATAGCGAGCTTAGATGGATCTTCAATGGGCCATAGGGTTCTTTTGTGTTACAGAGCACACAAAGAGTAACCAAAGAAATGTTAAATCATCATTTTATAACCTCATGGCTCTTTAACTTTTCAAGATTGAGTCTACGCAAGTAGACTTCGTGTTCTTTGGACACAAGTATCATCTCATACTCCTTTTATCTCTCAGGTTCCCAAGGCAATGCTCTGCATTATCTTTGGTGCTCAGCAGATTAGTGTTTCTTTATGTTTTTATTCAATACTGTCAATGACAAAGTGGTCCCCTAGAAATACCACAAAGCAAAATACCCATGACATTTTTCACAGAACTAGAACAAATAACCATAAAATTTATATGGAACCATAAGAGGCCCAGAATTGCCAAAGCAACCCTGAGGAAAAAGAACAAAGCTGGAGTCATAACCCTCCCAAACTTCAGCCAATACTACAAAGCTACAGTAATCAAAACAGTATGGTACTGGCACAAAAATAGACATATGGACCAATGGAACAGAATAGAGAGACCAGAAATAAACACACCTATGGACAATTAATCTTAGACAAAGGAGGCAAGAATATACAATGGGGAAAAGAGAGTCTCTCCAGCAAGTGGTGTTGGGAAAGTTGGACAGCTGCATGTAAATCAAGGAAGCTAGAACACACCCTCACACCATACACAAAAATAAACTCAAAATGGCTCAAAGACTTAAATACAAGACAAGACACCATAAAACTCCTAGAAGAGAACATAGGCAAAACGTTCTCTGACGTAAATCATAGCAATATTTTCTTAGGTCATTCTCCCAAGGCAAAAATAGACAAATGTGACTCAATCAAACTTATAAGCTTTTGCACAGCAAAGGAAACCTGAAACAAAATGAAAAGGCAACCTACAGACTGGTAGAAAATATTTGCAAATGATGTGACCAAGGGCTTAATTTCCAAAATATACAAACAGCTCCTACAAGTCAATAACCAGAAAAAAACCAAACAACCCAATCAAAAAATGGGCAGAAGACCTAAATAGCCATTTCTCCAAAGAAGACATACAGATGGCCAGGAGGCACATGAAAAGATGCTCATCATCACTAATTATTAGAGAAATGCAAATCAAAACTGCAATGAGGTACTACCTCACACCAGTCAGAATGTCCATCATTAAAACATCTACAAATAATAAATGTTGCAGAGGGTGTGGAGAAAAGGGAGCCCTCTCACACTGTTGGTGGGAATGTAAACTGGTACAGCCACTATGGAGAACAATATGGAGGTTCCTAAAAAAAACTAAAAATACAGTTGCCATATGATCCAGCAATACCACTCCTGGGCATATATCCAGACAAAACTATAATTCTAAAAGATACATTACCCCAATGTTTATAGCAGCACTATTTACAATAGCCAAGACAGGGAAACAACCTAAATGTCCATTGACAGATGAATGGATAAAGAAGATGTGGTACATATATACAACGGACTATTACCCAGCCATTAAAAAGAATAAAATAATGCCATTTGCAGCAACATGGATGGACCTAGAGATTATCATACTAAGCGAAGTAAGTCAGAAAGAGAGAGACAAATACCATATGATATCACTTATGTGTAGAATCTAAAACATCTACAAAACAAAAACAGACTCAAAGATATGGAGAGCAGATTTGTGGTTGCCAAGGGAGGGGAAGGGAGGGCAAGGGAAGCACTAGGAGTTTGGGATTAGCAGATGCAAACTATTATACATAGAATGGATAAACAACAAGGTCCTACTGTACAGCACAGGGAACTATATTCAATATCCTGTGATGAACTGCAATGGAAAAGGATATTTAAAAGAATACATATATGTTTAACTGAGTCACTTTGCTGTACAGCAGAAATTAACACAACATTGTATACCAACTATACTTCAATAAAATTTAAAACATGTAATACCACAAAGTAAAAAATGTCCCTTGTAAATCTGGAGCTGATCAGCTATCTGGCTCCATTCCTTTTGGACCCTCAGTCAGACCCCTTTTATAATCTGGATATTCTGCAAATATACTCAGACTAGACATGGTTGCAGTGGCTCAGACGAGAGTGAAGGGGGCACAAGATCATCATTGTAATCATACCTTCTACCAGCATTTCTATGTGGACTCTGTAACTCCATGATAACTTTGTGGCAGAGACTATTTATTGTCCTTGATACTATCCTCACATCTCCCTTTTAGAAATAGAAATCTCACATTTTAACTGAACCCATGGCTGCCAAGCTGGCATCATACTGTCTAGTTCTCCTTGTACCTAGGGAGAGGCATATGACTAAATTCCAACCAGGATACAATCTCAGATATAGCTCCCACCCAGTTTGCTGAAACACTTGTGTTGAAGCCCTGAGATGCCATGTTAAGAAGTCCTACCTTTCAGCTGCCATGCGGTGAGGAAGCCCAAACTAAACCTACACAGAGAGTCCACAAGGAAAGGCCTCTAGGACTATAGGAAGAGAGAGATGACTGGCCAGCTTCCAGATGTTCTAGTCGTCTACTATTCCAGCTCCAACCACTGTCTAAATCTAATTAGATGAGAGATTCTGAGACAGAACTACCTAGCTGAGCCTTTCTTGAATTGTTATCCCATAAAAACCACAAAATATTATAAAATATGCTGTTATTTTAAGCCACCAAGTTTGGGGGTAGTTTGTTACACGGCACAGATGACTAGAACAGTCACCCAAAGTACGGAGCTCACTACCCAGTTTTGCTGGGGCCATGAGGGAAAAGGAGTTTTTCTGGCCAGAGGCCTTGCTGCCTGAGAATTTGGAGGTAAGAATCTTAGTCTTTCCCCTTTGCCCCAACTTGATTGAAAAGGATGAGTTTAAGCAATTCACCTGTGTTTTTGGATTCCACAGACTCTTCTACAAAGAGCCTATGTGGCTTTTAGGAAGGCTGTGAGGGTCAACAGGACACAGGAGGAACAATCCTCCCAAGGCAAGTGTTCAGTAACTGTCACCTGTGGCTTGATATCCTCATGCCCGCTCATCTTCATGAAAATCTATGAAGAAGCTGAAGCTGCATGACATAGATAACAATTTGATGAGCAGACTTCCTCTAGTGCATCTCCACAGACTCAGTAGAGCCAATGGACTCCAGGTCAATGTCAGTTACCTTCTGACTTGTTAAATTACAGATGAAAGGCACTAGCCCTTCCATGATTTGCAGAGGGGAATGCTGCTTCCCATCCTAAATCTCTCTTCCGTAACTCTACAGGGGCAGGCCCCATTGCTTTTCAATGGGAGGAACAGTAGAAAAAGTCTTCTCTAAATGGCCTCTTTTTCTGGGCTTTGCTCTCTGTGAGATCTCAGAGAACACATGTGGTCAGCATCATTTCTTCCAGCACCACAGCTCTTTTCAAAATTCCTTCTTGGGCAGCCAGCACGTCTCTTGTAATCCCCCTGGAAATAGCTTTTCCCTGAGAATAATCGCCCTGGCAATGAGGCAGGGAAGAACACATTACAGTGTCCCAGGAAAGCCCTAAGGCCATCATTTAATGGCAATCGTAGCATGGTATGGTGACCACTAAAGGAAAATAATGCTTTACTACAGAAATCAGGGTCTGTGGCTTCTCAGCATGGGTGGCCAGCCAACCAGGTGGGCAGCAACTGCGGGGACAGTCCTTAACATAGGATACTTCTAATGTTCAATGGTTAAAGGAAAATACTGAAAATTAATTATTTTTACTATATATTTCAGTATTTATCCTGCCTGCAACCAGACAGAAGCAGAACCAGAAATAGCTGCTACCCTAAAAGCTAAAATTGAGACTATTTTCTGAAAAATCTATGTCTATACTTCTACACATATGCAAAATGAATTGTTTAATCATTGTAATTTTTGAGTGAAACTCTTAAGCAAGCTACTTATTAATAGTAAGGTGAGCCAAGCTCAATATTTTTGAAAAAAGAAAGATGGGCACAGATCATTGATATTGCACTACTCAGGATTCTGGAAATGTAACTAAATACTTATGTTGAAATCGATTTTGATTGCATCAGTATAACTGATAACATCCCATAGAAAGGTATAAATTTAGAAGAACAGGCTGTATTTCATAGGCTATGTTTTCGGTAATATTTTTCTCATCTTTCGATCTGTTCCCACAACCCCATTTTTGCCAGAGCAGGAACACAAAGAAATTCTGTTTCTGGCTTCAAGTTTTAAAAATCTAAAGTGAAGCAAAACTCAATTCTGAAGACTACTTTGCCTCTCACTTTTAAAAATATTAAAAATACTAATTATTGGACATATGAAAAGATATATGCTTTTGAAAAGATTAATAGATTCAAAGCAATTTTTAAATCAGCCTTTTTCCTACCATTATAATTTTTAAGTGTTTCAGGCTTTTTAATGGAAGCTTTCAGAGCTGTATCCTGAGTCATTTAATTTCTGTTAACAGATCTGTCCTGGCTTCTCATTGGCATTTATTCCTGTGCCACCCACGTAGAACTCCAAATGTGGATCCAACGACTGCTGAGCTGTGAACACTCTATTTGTGTAATTCTGCCAATGACCACCCTTAAACCTCAGAAGAATCAAAGGGAAGCAAAGATATGCTGAAATGTTAAAACACACACACACACACACACACACACACACACACACACACACACACACACCAATTTTGAGGACACAAACAAGAATGTGAGTTCTTCTATACTGCACCCTGTCAAATGGGGCTCCTAAGGGTCAGGACCACCAATGTACAGTTTTTAGCTGTGAAGGGCATGATCTGTGGCAAAGCTGTATATGCATCTGTACCAGCCTGCCCAGCGCTCCACACAGAAACCAAGACTAACCACAGCTGAAAGAGGAAACCTTCATTTGGTGCAAAGAATAGGTGAATTGTGAGCCCTGGGTCAAAATACCTTCTTTTACCTTCCTCAGTCCTTAAATAGGATCTGTGTCTGTGTGCGTGTGTGTGTGTGCACACGCACGCACATGCTTTGTACCTTAAATCACAATAAAAAGACAACAGACAGTAAGGCTCAGCAACTATGGATTGGGCAAAAGCTAAACAAAAAGAATCTATAGTAGTCATTTGAACCTTAACTACCAACTTTCTTGCCAACATCACTAACACTAAAACCTTTGTTTCATTTTGATTTCCATTTGTAATTTCAGTTTTATTCAGTGCTCTAAATTAAAGTGAGGGTAACATCAATTAATTATAAGTTAATTTTGGCATAATCTGGAATAAATTAGAAGATTGCTTAGTTCCCATAAATATATTGTAATCATAAATTGAGACTTTAGACTCTGAAGGGCGCTTTGAAATTATTTCCTGTCTAAACCTCTCATTTTAGAGATAAAAATATATATATATGGAGATCCATTGTGATTAAGTGATGTGCTCCAGGTCATACAGCTAATTAAAAGTTGAGTAAGAACTAGATTCCATGTCTCCAGCTTCCCCATCTGCTGTTAGTTTTTTCTATTACATCTCAACTTTTGATCAGTCATAGTAAGAGGTGGCGGTGAGCTGGATTAAACAAAATAGCAAATAAACTCGGTGCCCCCTTTCCTTGCTCCTGGGCTCCTTGAAAGTGGGTTTTTTTAGATTTGTTTGTTTATTTAATTATTTTTATATCCTCCATAGTATCTAACACAGTATAGGTTTTCAGCAAAAACGTGTTGGTTAAATAAGCACTGAATAACTGGGGGAAATCAACTGAGATATCTTTCGAGGAGCAGCGAATTAAGGTTAACATTAGCATTACAGATGGTGAAGGAAGTCTGCCAGAGAGATGGAGAATGAAGGGGGAAGCTGGTCTGGAATTTACATTTTCCATTTCTATACCACAAAGAATACACTTCATGGAGGTAGCAGAGATTTAACAGGAAAATACAAAGAGCTGTATTATTTATATTATGTGAATAAGCCATTCCTTTTTCTCATTATCCTCCTTAAGTTGCTAATGAATCATATTCTAACATGTATAACTCTCACAGTTTGTTCTTATTTCTCAGATATAACTTAAGTCATCTCCCCATTGTGTATAGTACAACTAGCTCTGAGCTTATGAAGATTCAAAGTAGGTTGCTAATTTAACTTGTAGCAGAAAGGGTATCATACATTATAAAGAGCATTTGAGCTGGAATTTGGAGACGCGGTTTCTAGTCCTGAACCTGTCAATAATAAGCTGTGTTACTCTAGACCAGTAGTGCAAACCCACTTCTCCCATCTTCCTTCCAGCTTTAAAATCATAGGACTCAATATCCTTTCTTAATGAATCATAAATATTAATCTAAGACTAGGTATGTGTTTATTGCTCTAAATAATGTAACTATACCTCATTTGGAGAGAGCAAACTTTACCACCATCATATACAGAAGACTCAAGTCACATGTTAGGCAATGACAAGGTGATGATGAGGGGCAAGGGGATTAAAGAAGTATAAAACAGGGTCTCTGTCCTCCAAGGCATTAACAAGGCAGCTGGGGAGACAGACTTTCACGTAAGAAAATAAATAGATAATGTTCACATTGGTCTTGTCCATGCTACGGGTCTAATTGGTGTCCAGATAGTTTTACTGGGGCAATGTTTTTTGTTGTTGTTGTTTTTGTTTGTTTCTTTGTTTTTTTGCGGTACGCGGGCCTCTCACAGTTGTGGCATCTCCCTTGGCGGAGCACGGGCTCCGGACGCGCAGGCTCAGCGGCCATGGCTCACGAGCCCAGCCGCTCCGCGGCATGTGGGATCTTCCCGGACCGGGGCGCGAACCTGTGTCCCCTGCATCGGCAGGCGGACTCCCAACCACTGCGCCACCAGGGAAGCCCAATGTTTTTTAATAAGTACTAAACTAGGTTATATAATCTTAAATGCCATATGCATACAGAGAGACAGAAACGTGACCTAGACTGGAACCACATAACCTGAAACTGGAAGACTGCGGCAAGATTAACTAGCCCAGGTGCCTCCCACAAAAAGGGCCGTGAAAGCAGCGCAGTCACACAGGGCCAGGTGCTGGAAGGGTCCCACAATTGGGGTTTAATGCTCTGTGGTTGCTGTCTTGAAATTCTTAATAATGTTACCTTTGGATCTGGATTTTGTGAGTGAAGTCCAACGAGGCAACAGAGCACGAGCCAGGATCTTAGCGCCTCCGCTCCAGCGTGATCCCGCCTACCTCCATCTTCCCGGGACTGGTTCTCAATGGCCTTCTCCTCTCACACGCCCACGCCCCACACACTAGGCAGTCCGACCTCCCCCTTCCCGCCCCAGGACTGCTAACGCCCTCTCCGCTGGCAGGAGCCCGGGCGCAGTGTGGGGACGGAAGGGATGACTGGTGGCCATTGCTCGCCCTCGGCAGACAGCAGCATCTGCTGGGCAAACCGGCCAGAGGCTGCGTCTGGGTGTGGGCGAGCCACTTCCCTACCCTCATCCAGATCCGCAGCACCTGCAAGCCCTGAGGTTTAAAGATCTCAGGGGGTCATCCATCTTGCTGTGGCCTCAATTTCCCTAGACCCCGCCCCCAGCCGAGGCACCTTGCCTGGGTTGACGGCTGCCAGAAGCAGAAGCTGGTAACTGTCAAGCCCAAGCACACACGACCTTGGACAGCTGTGAGGGGCTGCACTCACCCCACAAGTACCCCCAGCTCCTGTCTGGGGGAGCCCTCTCTTCCTCCTTCTTTCCGTCTGAGTACCTCTGGTATTTGCTCTTCTGGTCCCCAAGAGCCAGGAAATATTTCCACTTCATTTTTTTTTTTTTTTTTGCGGTACGCGGGCCTCTCACTGTTGTGGCCTCTCCCGTTGCGGAGCACAGGCTCCGGACGCGCAGGCTCAGCGGCCATGGCTCACGGGCCCAGCAGCTCCGCGGCACGTGGGATCTTCCCGGACTGGGGCACGAACCCGTGTCCCCTGCATTGGCAGGCGGACTCTCAACCACTGCGCCACCAGGGAAGCCCTCCACTTCATTTTTATACTGTGCTCTGATATTTATTAAAATTGACATTGCACAGTATAAAGATAAGTGGGAATACTCATTTAATATCTAATTTTTATTTAATATCTAATTTTTTCTTTACTTAGAATGACATTAAATAGCAAATTAAAAAAAAAAAAACACCATGGCAAGGTCAAGAGAGAGAGGATGGCAAAAAGGAAAAAGCTTCTCATATACCTCCTTTTTTAAGAATAAATTTATTTATTTATTTTTGGCTGTGTTGGGTCTTCGTTTCTGTGCACGGGCTTTCTCTAGTTGTGGTGAGCAGGGGCTACTCTTTGTTGTAGTGTGCCAGCTTTTCATTGCAGTGCCTTCTCTTATTGCAGAGCACGGGCTCTAGGTGCACAGCCTTCAGTAGTTGTGGTACGCAGGCTCAGTAGTTGTGGCACATAGGATTAGTTGCTGTGCAGCACGTGGGATCTTCCTGGACCAGGGCTCGATCCTATGTCCCCTGCATTAGTAGGCAGATTCTTAACCACTGTGCCACCGGGGAAGTGCTTCATATACCTTTACTTTTCCACCTGCTTTCTAAACAAGGGCTCCACATTTTTCTTTTTATCTTGCAAATTATTTAGTCAGAAAGAGTTTTTATTATGTAGTGTACTATTTACGTATTATGTAGAGATTGTTTTGTTTTTATTATGTATTACAAATTACATAGCCAGAAAGAGTTATTTTCTCACAGAGAGAGGAACTCTGTCCTAAAAATGTTTCCTCACTTGTAGTGATGTGTATATACTTTCGAAAGGTTGAAGGATTTCCACCAACCCCTAATTTCCTGATCCTCTTTTATTTTACTTTTATTTATTTATTATTGCCTCTGCCATTTCCTTGAAGACTCCTCAAGCTTCCAGAAAACTTGAGTTTTAACATCTGATGCTTGGAAACAGTTGCTCCACTCCTAGTTGCACACATCGCGTCAAACATTTTGAGGCAAAACTATTCCCTAAGTACAAACTACATGGCAGGAAGAGAGACCCTGGAAGAATAAACAGCATCCACTGCACAATATACTGAATGTGGGCGAGCTGAAGCTAAAGGTCTTATAGACTCTACTAGGTACCACTGGCTGAGACAGCACATTAGCACTTGGAATATGGGGGAAAAGATATTTAAAGTGACAATAGTGAGTGTTTAATGTATATTATAAAGGAAAGTATCATAGAGACAAATCATATTTATAACAAATCAGTTATAATATAAATGGTGTTTAGGGACTATGAGTTTACAATTTTTTATTCTTTCTTCACTTGACTTCAAAATGTCAAATGTATCTGCTATAATTTATTTAATATTTTCTTGTCTTTGGACATTAGTTGTTTCTGGTTTTATGTGCCAAACTCTTCTGTATTTAGAGTTATTTCTTTAGAATAGTTTCCCAGTTATTGGGACAAAGAATATGATATTGACAAAGAATATTGATAAGTATTTTCACTTGCTTTCAAAAATCATTACAGACAGCCACTATGGGAAAAAGTATATGTTTCAGCAATTCCACTCCTGGGTATTTAACCAAAGAAAATGAAAACACTAATCTGAAAAGATATATGCACCCTATGTTCATTGCAGCATTATTTACAATGGCCAAGACATGGAAGCAACATAAGGTTTCATCAACAGATGAATGGATAAAGAAGATGCTTTATATATGTGTGTGTGTGCGTATATATACATATATATATGTATATATATGCACACACCCAATGGAATATTACTCAACCACAAAAAAGAATGGAATCCTGCCATTTGTGACAACACAGATGGACCTAGAGGGTATTACGTTAAGTGAAATAAGTCATAGAAAGATGTACTGTATGATTTCACTTATATGTGGAATCTAAAATACAAAACAAATGAACAGACATAACTAAACAGAAACAGAGTCATAGGTATGGAGAACAAACAGATGGTTGTCAAAGAGGAGGGAGCTGGGGAGGGGAATGACAGAGGTACAAACTTTCAGTTACAAAATAAATTAGTCCTGGGTATGACAAAAATTACAGAAATTTCCACCCTACAAACTTATGTCTTTTTACAAAAATGAATAGACTATGATGGCAAAGATGGGCAATATCAGCTTTAGGCTTACATCCTACTAGCATAGCAGTGCCAGCAAAGAGAGCCTCTCTTTCCCAAACTAACTGTCACTGCCTGGATAGGATAACACACACACACACACACACACACACACACACACACACACACACACACATACACACCACTGAACCAGTCACCACGGGTAAGGGATAGAGTGGCACCTTCATCATTGAGGCCTGGGCCATGTGCCAACCATAATGCCAGGGGATGGAGTCAACCCAGTTGAACTGGGAGCAACAAACATCACAGCCCTGAGCCGGACTAAGGAAAACTACACAGTCCCCAACTTTAGACATCATGGCATATGGCTTAAATGTATTTCCATGCCTTCAACTGGTGTAAATGCTCCCAGGCTAAAGGGAATTGAGGAACAAATAATCTCAAAGTGATCATTTGTAAAAGGCAAAATATACTTGCAGATGATCAATTACCAAGTACTTTACTGCCCGCAGACAAAAACTAGGCTCTCTTTTAGAACTAGGCATCTGCTAAAAGCAAGCACTGGACTAGATCTATTGCGCACAGTATTTTATTAAAACATCAAGTTGTATCCTTAATGCATGCCCAAACAAACTTCCTTTGACACATCAGTCATTATTATCTTTTCCTCTGAGTGAAATTTGTCAGGCATGAAATAGAACAATAAAAACCTTTGCAAAAAATAATAATGGAAAAGTATCTCTTAAAAAGAGATACACTTTTTATGGGGTTCAGATAGATATAAACCAAGAGAAGCTGATTGAAATGAATTTTGAAATCTTGAAGTTCAACAATGCAGGGAAGTATATAATAAAAGAGTCCTCTGAAAGTGTAAATAAAAGGACCATGTTACATAACATGACTTCTTAATCACACTCTTTTCTTTTTGGATCACAAAGAGACAATGTATCACAAAGCATCAACTCAGATTTACTTATGTTGGCCCTGAAATGTATGTTAGTATCATATTCTTCCCTTCTATTTTTCACTTCCCCTTTCATTGCTGGGGGAAAAAGTGGGAGAGGAAAAGAAGCTAAGTAACTGTCTGAAGTCACACAGACATCACTAACAGAGCCAGAAACCAAAACCCCGTTTCCTTTAGTCTAATCCACTAAATCCTTCCAACAAGCATCACAACCTCAGCAACGGGATTTTTAGGGGTGTGTGTTCCAATGGCTAGAAATCAGGCAAACTGTAAATGCCACCAGCAAGTGCTAAATACGAACTTGTGAGCACCCAGAGCTGAACCCAAATCCCTACTCTAAACACTCCATAGTCGACCCATTTTTCACATATTTCCCTGAGTTCTCCTGGATATTATTACAGCTCTGTAAAGAAAGTTGGTTGGAAAACTTGGCATCAACTGTGCAAATAAAATGAAACGAATGTTTTTCTTTAAAGAGAGCTTGTTTCTTCAAAACATCAGCTCAGAAGCTGTGGAAGCAGCCGTATTTAATTAAACAAATGCTAAGAAACCTCATGTTTTCAGTAGAGCAGACATGGTTTTTGCCATCTGTCTTTTTGCAGTTGTAGAGTCTCCACATAGTAGATGTGGTAAAAAGAAATCATGATGGGTTTCTTCCCTAACAAACATTTTTCATGAAAATTGTCATCATCTTAACTACTGTCAGAATGAACAAAATATGACAAAACAGATATAAAAGGAGTAGAATTTCCAAGCAGGTTTTTGAAAAGGTCCTGATTTCTGTGATATGCTGTCCGTTTCCTCATTGAAAATGTATATACAGTTGTCTTCCATTCCAAAATGAACAACATAAAAAAAATGGGGGCTTTTAGACAGATGGATGAACACGTCTTGATTTTGAAGGTAGCAAGGTAACTGGAAGTGCCTTGAAAACTATAGTTAAGAAAAATGCAGAAAAATGAGATACCACATGTGCTATAACACAATATAAGACAAGTTGACAATATAAAAGAAGGTGACAGGATTCCATTTCCATCTTGTATAAAGCTCTAAATATGTGCAGGTCTTCTTTTTGTATTTGCAGAGTTGTAGTAATGATAATGTTACTCATACTCAGAGGGACATTTTACAGTACCAGGTAAGAGGATGTTAAAAGCAAATACTTCTTAGTATTATTACTGTCATTTCAGATTCTCACTTCTAAAATTATTTACAGTGTAGAATCCTATAAATCCCACTTCCAATATATCTCTTGAATCTACATATTTGTCTTCATCTCCATCATCATAACCCTAACTTAAAATGACTTGGGGACTTCCCTGGTGGCACAGTGGTTAAGAATCTGCCTGCCAATGCAGGGGACACGGGTTCGAGCCCTGGTCCAGGAAGATCCCACATGCTGCGGAGCAACTAAGCCCATGCACCACAACTACTGAGCCTGCGCTCTAGAGCCCACGAGCCACAACTACTGAGGCCTCATGCCACAGCTACTGAAGCCCACGCGCCTAGAGCCCATACTCCACAAGAGAAGCCACCGCAATGAGAAGCTCGCGCAATGCAACAAAGAGGAGCCCCTGCTCACCGCAACTAGAGAAAGCTCGCATGCAGCAATGAAGACCCAACGCAGGTAAAAATAAATAAATAAAAAAAATTTTTTTAAATGACGATCTCATATCAAGACTGCTTCAGCACTCTCCCAACTCATATTTCTGCCTCCTTTCTTACTAAGGGCTGACTCCAAGTCCTGAAAAGATTATGGCTCTGTCTCCCAACCCCATATAATTCAACTAAAATTGTGATTTATCTTTGAAAAGACTTTAGCATGTGACTCTGGAAAACTGTTTACTTTTTTCTGGTTTTCAAGGTAGGCATGTGACTTGCATTTATATAAGAATAACGTTTGATACAGAAGCATCTCTGTGTTTGAGTGTCTGCATTCTGGACCATATGAATTAGAATCTAGAAGTAAGTACTGATGGGTCAAAAAAAAAAAGCCATGACAATCATAGTTTCATAGGCATGAATCTTAATCAAAATTTCAAGCTCAAGAATCACTGTGCATAGTACAACGGAAATGCTACTTATGTGGCACTTTATATTTTTGCAAGTGAAGATGCTTTTGAGAAGCGCACATCTGCTGTTTTTGCCCACTCAGCAACTACTAACTGTTCCTCTTTGGGAGACCAAGTCTCATTCATTGGCTATGCCCTTGAGAGGGCTGAAATCAAGGAAATGAGCATGTGATCAAGATTAGGCCAATCTGAGGCTCTCTTCCTAGAAACTGAATCTCGAGCAAGTAACAAGAACTAAGATAAATTCAAGTTCATTCATTCTGATGGCAGTGACCTTAAGAACTGTCCTCTGATTCCTGTTACCTCTACTCCTGGAGCTATTCTAATTCCCATCCTCTTAGAGACCAGGCACTTTGAGTTCTGGCAACAGTATCCTTCCACTAATTTCCTTTTTTGTTTAAATTAGCCAGAGTCGGTTTTCGTTACTTGCCACCAAAGAACTGTACTTAGGACAGCTGTCACACCTTTTTAATTTAAATACTAAATTAATTTACCTAAATAATGCCTAAATAGTACTGTAAACTTAATTTCACAACAAAGAAAATTACAAAAATAATATAATTAGGAGAAAATCTGTAACACGTGGTTCTGGTCACCCTTTTCAGTATCTTTTTAAATAGAAGATGGTGCTAAGAATATTCAAAGCTTTTTTCACTAAACACACACATACAACATACACACACGCCCTTTGAGTAGCCATTGAACTTGCTATTAGTACAGAGTGAGGAAGCTCAAATGCACATTTCTCACTTATGTTAAGAGCATCTACAACTGAGGGTTCTTGGCTACTCCCCAGTGGTTCCAGTGTGCTAAGATTTCTTTTTACAGCTGTTCCCATATCTGAGGGTCTGAATGCCTTCTGCCAATTCACCAGAGGACCTTCAGATGAAGAGGAGCAGGAGAGACTGGGGTTAATAAAGCAGTGGCCATGTCCAGCTCAGCTGCTACCCAATCAACACTCCTTTCATGATTTTCTTAGCAACAAAATTCCTCTAGCTTCACTGGAGACTTTCAAGTAAGTACTTTATTTTCCAGCTTATTCTTTTCTTTTTTAATTTTTATTGGAGTATAGTTGCTTTACAATGTTGTGTACATTTCTGCCATACAGCAAAGTGAATCAGTTATATGTATACATATATGCCCTCTTTTTTAGATTTCCTTCCCATTTAGGTCACCACAGACCACTGAGTAGAATTCCCTCTGCTATACAGTAGGCTCTCATTAGTTATCGATTTTTTTTTTTTTTTTTTTTTTTTTTTTTGGTGCGGTACACAGGCCTCTCACTGTTGTGGCCTCTCCCGTTGCAGAGCACAGGCTCCGGACACGCAGGCTCAGCGGCCATGGCTCATGGGCCCAGCTGCTCCGCGGCATGTGGGATCTTCCCAGACCAGAGCATGAACCCGTGTCCCCTGCATCGGCAGGCGGACTCTCAACCACTGCACCACCAGGGAAGCCCCCAGTTATCGATTTTATACATAGTGGTGTATATATGTTAATTCCAGTTTATTTGTAATATCAAAGTTTAACCATAAAATAATGAGACTTTGAAAAGTAAACAGCAAATGCATACATCCAAAAGAATATTATTTAAAGTAGACACATTAAGGTTCTATACATTTTGTGAACAGGGCAAAGAAATATTTTTGTAAATCCTCTGTTAGAGTTAGGTAGTCACATTATCTTTTTGACCATCAAAACATCTAGTGCGGGCTTCCCTGGTGGCACAGTGGTTGAGAGTCTGCCTGCCGATGCAGGGGACACGGGTTCGTGCCCCAGTCCTGGAAGATCTCACATGCCGCAGAGTGGCTGGGCCAGTGAGCCATGGCCATTGATCCTGCGCGTCCGGAGCCTGTGCTCCGCAATGCGAGAGGCCACAACAGTGAGAGGCCCGTGTACCACAAAAAAAATCATAATAAAAAAATAAATAAAAACATCTAGTGCTATTTTTTCCGTCTGAAAATCAAGTTTATCCCCAAAGAACAAAAATACAGTCATTCAAAGGAGGCAAGAATATTCAGGAGAAAAGACAGTCTCTTCAGCAAGTGGTGTTGGGAAAGCTGGACAGCTGCATGCAAATCAATGAAGATAGAACACTTCCTCACACCATAAACAAAAATAAACTCAAAACAGCCTAAAGACTTACACATAAGACATGACTCCATAAAATGACATGACTCCATAAAATGACATGATTCCATGACTCCTAGTAGAGAACATAAGCAAAATGTTCTCTGACGTAAATTGTACCTATGTTTTCTTAGGTCAGTCTCCCAAGGCAATAGAAATAAAACCAAAAATAAACAAATGGGACCAAATCAGACTTATAAGCTTTTGCACAGAAAAGGGAGCCATAAACAAAACAAAAATACAACCTGCAGAATGGAAGAAAATATTTGCAAACAATATGACCGACAAGGGCTTAATTTCCAAAATATATGACTGCTCATACAATTCAATATCAAAAACACAAACTAATCAAAAAATGGGCAGAGATGTAAATAGACATTTCTCCAAAGAAGACATACAGATGGCCGACAGGCACATGAAAAGATGCTCATCGCTAATTATTATAGAAATGCAAATCAAAACTATAATGAGGTATCACCTCATACCAGTCAGAATGGCCATCGTTAAAAAGTCTACAAATAACAAATGATGCAGAGGGTATGGAGGAAAGGGAACCCTCCTACACTGTTGGTGCTAATGTAAGTTGGTGCAGCCACGACGGAAAACACTACGGAGGTTCCTCATAAAAACTAAAAATAGAGATGCCATGTCATCCAACGATCCCACTCTTGGGCACATATATGGACAAAACTGTAATTTGAAAAGATACATGCACCCCAATTTTCATAGCAGCACTATTTACAATAGCCAAGACATGGAAACAACCTAATTGTCCATCACCAGATGAATGAATAAAGAAGATGTGGCATATATACACAATGAAATACTACTCAGCCATAAAAAAGAATGAAACAATGCCATTTGCAGCAACATGGATGGACCTGGAGATTATCATAGTAAGTGAAGAAGTAAGTAAGAAAGAGAGAGATGAATACCATATGATATCACTGGTATGTGGAATCTAAAATATGATACAAATAAACTTATTTACAAAACAGAAAGAGACTCACAAGCAAACTTATGGTTACCAAACGGGAAAGGGGGTGGTGGAGGGATCAATCAGGAGTTTGGGGATTAGCAAATACAAACTACTATATATAAAACAGATAAACAACAAGTTCCAACTGTATAGCACAGAGAACTATATTCAATATCCTGTACTAAACCATAATGCAAAAGAATATAAAAAATAATATATGTGTGTATAACTGAATCACTTCGCTGTACACCAGAAAAGAATACAACATTGAAAAACAGCAACATTCAGTAAAAATTTTTTTTAAAAAAAGAAAATATTGCTATTTTCCAAAGAATACTCAAAGTTTCAGAACATTGTGTATATAAGATCCCACTTTAGGGAACTAGAGAAAGAAGAACAAACAAAACCCAAAGTTAGGAGAAGGAAAGGAATCATAACGATCAGAGCAGAAATAAATGAAATAGAAATAAAGAAAACAAGAGCAAAGATCAATAAAACTAAAAGCCGGTTCTTTGAGAAGATAAACAAAATTGATAAACCTTTAGCCAGATTCATCAAGAAAAAGAGGGAGAGGATTCAAATCAATAAAATTAAAAATGAAAAAGGAGAAGTTACAACGGACACCACAGAAATACAAAGCATCCTAAGAGACGACTACAAGCAACTCTATGCCAATAAAATGGACAACCTGGAAGAAATGGACAAATTCTTAGAAAGGTATAACCTTCCAAGACTGAACCAGGAAGAAACAGAAAATATGAACAGACCAACCACATGTAATGTAATTGAAATTGTGATTAAAAATCTTCCAACAAACAAAAGTCAGGACCAGATGGCTTCTCGGGTGAATTCTAACAAACATCTAGAGAAGAGCTAACACCCATCCTTCTCAAACTCTTCCAAAAAATTGCAGAGGAAGGAACACTCCCAAACTCATTCTACAAGGCCACCATCACCCTGATACCAAAACCAGACAAAGATACTACAAAAAAAGATAATTACAGAACAATATCACTGATGAATATAGATGCAAAAATGCTCAACAAAATACTAGCAAACAGAATGCAACCACACACATATGGTCACCTTATCTTTGATAAAGGAGGCAAGAATATACAATGGAGAAAAGACAGCCTCTTCAATAAGCGGTGCTGGGAAAACTGGACAGCTCCATGTAAAAGAAGGAAATTAGAATACTCCCTAATACCATGCACAAAAATAAACTCAAAATGGATTAAAGATCTAAATGTAAGACTGAACACTATAAAATTCTTAGAGGAAAACATAGGAAGAACACTCTTTGACATAAATCACAGCAGGATCTTTTTTGACCCGCCTCCTAGAGTAATGGAAATAAAAACAAAAATAAACAAGTGGGACCTAATGAAACTTAAAAGCTTTTGCACAGCAAAGGAAACCATAGACAAGATGAAAAGACAACCCTCAGAATGGTAGAAAATATTTGCAAACGAAGCAACTGACAAAGGATTAATCTCCAAAATATACAATTTTCATGCAGCTCAATATCAAAAAAACAAATCCAAAAATGGGCAGAAGACCTAAATAGACATTTCTCCAAAGAAGACATACAGATTGCCAAGAACCACATGAAAAGCTGCTCAACAACACTAATTATTAGGGAAATGCAAATCAAAACTACAATGAGGTATCACCTCACACCCGTCAGAATGGGCATCATCAGAAAATCTACAAACAGCAAATGCTGGAGAAGGTGCGGAGAAAAGGGAACCCTCTTGCATTGTTGGTGGGAATATAATTTGGTACAGCCACTATGGAGAGAAGTATGGAGGTTCCTTAAAAAACTAAAAATAGAACTACCATATGACCCAGCAATCCCACTACTGGGCATATACCCAGAGAAAACCATAATTCAAAAAGACACATGCAGGGGCTTCCCTGGTGGCGCACTGATTGAGAGTCCACCTGCTGATGCAGGGGACACGGGTTCATGCCCTGGTCTGCGAAGATTCCACATGCCACGGAGCGGCTGGGCCGGTAAGCCATGGCCACTGAGCCTGCGCATCCAGAGCCTGTGCTCTGCAACGGGAGAGGCCACAACAGTGAGAGGCCCACATACCGCAAAAAAAATAAATAAATAAAATAAAGACACATGTACCCCAATGTTCATTGCAGCACTCTTTACAATAGCCAGGACATGGAAGCAACCTAAATGTCCATCAACAGACGAATGGGTAAAGAAGATATGGTGCATATATATAATGGAATATTACTCAGCCACAAAAAGGAACGAAATTGGTTCATTTGTAGAGGTATGGATGGATCTAGAGACTGTCATACAGAGTGAAGTAAGTCAGAAAGAGAAAAACAAATATCGTATATTAATGCACATATGTGGTCTCTAGAAAAATGATATAGATGAACCAGTTTGCAAGGCAGGAATAGAGACATAGATGTAGAGAACAAATGTGCGGACACCAAGGGGGGAAATCTGGGTGCAGGTGGGGGTATGATGAACTGGGAGATTGGGACTGACATATATACACTAATATGTATAAAATAGATAACTAATAAGAACCTGCTGTATAAAAAAAATAAATTAAATTTTTAAAAAAGATCCCATTTGTTAAAACATTTACGAATATGTTCAAGACATATTTCTTCCCCCATTTTAATGTGGAAATGTTTTTTCAATCCCCCAAACTTATTATTAAAATAACGGTTCAGGGCTTCCCTGGTGGCACAGTGGTTGAGAGTCCGCCTGCCGATGCAGGGGACACGGATTCGTGCCCCGGTCTGGGAAGATCCCACATGCCGCGGAGCGGCTAGGCCTGTGAGCCATGGCCACTGAGCCTGCGCATCCGGAGCCTGTGCTCCGCAACGGGAGAGGCCACAACAGTGAGAGGCCCGCGTACCGCAAAAAAAAAAAAAAAAAAAATTAAATAAATAAATAAATAAAATAAAATAATGGTTCATCATACAATCTTTGGCATCTGAGAAATGAAAAGTATAGATAATCCAAATATCCCCAAGTCATATAAAGAACAAACTAATGGTTACCAGTGGGGAGACTGAAGTGGGGAGGGGAAGTATAGGGGTAGGGGATTAAGATGTACAAACTATTGTGTATAAAATAAGCTACAAGGATATATTATACAACACAGGAAATATAGCCATTTTATAATAACTATAAATGGAGTATAAACTTCAAAAGTTGTGAATCACTATACTGTGCACCTATAACACATAATATTACACATCAACTATACTTCAATTTAAAAAATGTTTTAAGTTAATCCTGATTTGAAAAAAAAAAAAAAAATTTCCCCAAGGCTTCCATCCTACTTTAATATCCCTTTCTAGAAATATCCAAATCGAGTGGCTTAAATTTTTACCCAATTTCTACAGTATCTAGCACACATCCCAAAGTGTCTTGGGATTCCTTGACAGCAGTTATCATCACCATCTCTGGGCACAAGTGTCTACTCTGGTTAATTTTTTTTTTTTTTTTGGCTGTGTTGGGTCTTCGTTGCTGTGCGCGGGCTTTCTCTAGTTGCGGCGAGCAGGGGCTACCCTTCGTTGTGGTGCGCGGGCTTCTCATTGCAGTGGCATCTTTTTGTTGCAGAGCATGGGCTCTAGGAGTGCGGGCTTCAGCAGCTGTGGCACGTGGGCTTCAGTAGTTGTGGCTCGTGGGCTCTAGAGTGCAGGCTCAGTAGTTGTGGTGCATGGGCTTAGTTGCTCTGCGGCATGTGGGATCTTCCTGGACCAGGGCTCGAACCCGTGTCCCCTGCATTGGCAGGTGGATTCTTAACCATTGCGCTACCAGGGAAGCCGTGCTCTGGCTAACTTTTTGATCTACATTCATCATCTTGCTCGCCCTCCTTTTCTGCTCATCTTCCAGTGCTTCTGCACCATTAGCCATCTTCATTTCCCAAACATCATTAACATACAGTTTCACAGATATTCCCACTTTTACTAGAATTTGAGGGAAATGGAGACATATTTCAAATCAAATAGTAAATAACATTAAATAGAATTTTCTAAATCTTATTTATTCTTATCCATCCCAGTCCTAAGGAATTTCTCAATGTCAGTTTTTCTCCCTGGGCTCCACTTTCCACCATACTTGGGGGGATCTATTTCTCCTTGATACATACATCTTTTTCCAATTTTCTCCTCTTTCAGGCCTAAGAGGGCACCTTAGACCCTCTCTCCCGAGCTGCTAGAGGAAACTCAATAGTCTAACATTTTCTATGCAGAATAATCTCTTAACCTCCACTCCAGAACAGGTACACAAAACATTTCATACCAAAAAACAAAGCCATTGATTTACTTCAAAACAACTGTAGCATGGTGGGGGGAGTGATGTACATGGATGAAACAGATTGGACATATGTTGATTATCATTGAAACTAGGTGATGAATTCATAATACTAATAGCTCTACACTTATAATATAATCATAAAAAGTTTCTAAAAAGATAACACTTGTGGGGTAAATAGAAATATGAGTTGTTTTGTTTTTTTTCTGAAGAGGTAGATATCTCTTTTTTGGAAGTCTATACGTATCTATGGGCAACTCCTACAAATGGTTAGAAGGTGTGTAGAAGCCCAATCCCACTCTTTCAAAAGACCTGCTACGGTGGTTTTATAAAATACAAAAATTTACAATTTATGTGAACTGCGAATTCTCTCTCTCCTTTCGGAAGTTTTGCACACGCTAGTCCCTTTACCTAGAAGACTGGCCTCGTCACCTTCCCCTTCACATTTACCTCCTAAGTTTTATTTGTTTTTCCGATCTCACCTCCTTTGGAAGGTAGTTTTCCCTGGGCTAACTTGGGTTCTCCTGTTATGTGCTCCCATCAGGTTAGCACTCCTAACCTCCCCTTCCCAACACCCATCACACATTGTATGCGTGTGTTTATGTCTAGATTGTATGCTCCACGAGGGCAGGGAAAAAATATGTCTTGTCCTTGGGTATAGCCAGGGTGTTTAGCATGGTGCCCAGGATATAGGAGTTACTCAATAAATGTTCGTTTAATAAACAATTGGGTTATTCATTCAATGAAACTGGGTAAAAGCACTATCCCAGTTTCTGGTCAAACAGCAGATATAATATATGAGTTGAAAGAAGGAAAGGATGGAGAAAAGCAGATTTAGAATCAGGGTTGTACAGAAAGGAAATGTATGTAGATATAAGTGGAATAAAATGAATATACAGCACTGAAGCTAGATAACACTGAATTCCTCAGTGAAGTAAGAGGTTAAGAAAACAGTGAGTAAATGGCAAGCAATAAAAACAAATCACATACAGACAAATGTTGATTATTTTCAGATCTATTATATCTATTATATTTTCTTTCAATCTATGGTCATTGCTTTCATGCTTGACTTATCTGTACTTAAATGTCTAGCAGTCCTACCGTCACCTAATATTACCATTATATTTAACCCAGGAACAAAGCACATTGACAGTATATTATTTTAAGATAAACCTATTTTTTCTGTGTTCATTCTGTGAAAGAATGAGCCAAGATGGTATAGGAATGGGTAATTAAGTATCTTTTTCTTTTGTGATCTATGTCTCTATGCATCTTTGTGTGTGTCTAATATGTGTTTTCATGACTTTGGGTGAAAATAACCCCCTCATTGGGCTGGTGTGGTAGACATTATTTAAACATTAAAAGTAACATAAAAATTCCCTGCTTGTTTTTTTCCTTAGAATTACTGAGTTGTCAGGGTTTTCTCTGGTAATTTTCTAATATTTCCCTAATCATCACAGCAGGACTGATATCTTTATCCCTAACTCAGAAAAAGCGTTAGGCCTAGCCTTGAAATGAAGGTTTTCAGAATATTTAATCCTTTTTTTTCTTCCTTTGCTATAGCCTAAGTCCCATTACTCCTGGTCCCGTCCTTGTTGACTAATGAGGATAATTGGTCCCTTTCCTCCTGAAAACATCCTTTTATGTATTTTGGAGAGTTATTATAGCCCTTTTCAGGCCTCTCTTCCCTAGGCAGAAGCAGCTTGATTCTCTCCACCTTTCCTCATAGGGCTGATTTTCCAAACTTTTGATCATTTTTGTTCTTCCCCTCTGAACCCTCTCCAATTTGTCTATCTCTTTTAAAATGTGGTGCCCAGGAGAGAATTCAATCCTTCAGTTGAATCTTAACCAATATGTTATTAACCTGGTCAATGCTTACAGCATGTGTAATAGAATCTCAAATATTACTTATCCAAATTCTGGTATGGAAGTTCCTTTTATTTAAAAAATAATAGAAATTAGGGATTTTAATTTGACATTCAAGTGTTCTTTAGGTAGGCCACATGATAGTGTACGACAGTATTTGAAAAGCAGTGAGATGTCAAACAACAGCGAACAGAACTTGAGTTGGAGATAGAGGATAACATTTTTAGAGCGGATGACCTTCCTCAAGGAAAATAAATAGAGCTCTTCAAATACTGAGAAAGATTTCCACACTATTCTATGTCATTCTACTCTGTCTGTGCAGGATCACATGTTTCTACAAGAATTTATTTCATGCTTACATTTCCTTGAGAATCTCCTGAGAATAAACTTTCACAACTCAAGTTGATCTAAGGCTTATTTTACTGACTCGTGTAACAACTTAGCATCAAAAACTATAGTCCTTCAGCTGGTTGGACAAAAGGAAATAGAACTTTTCCACTGAAACATGAGGAAAGTTTAAGGAATGGTTTAGAACAGGGTATGTTTTCCTTATTTTACACTATTAAAAAATAGATTGTACCGGGCTTCCCTGGTGGCGCAGTGGTTGAGAGTCCGCCTGCCAATGCAGGGGACACGGGTTCGTGCCCCGGTCTGGGAGGATCCCGCATACTGTGGAGCGGCTGGGCCCGCGGGCCGTGGCTGCCGAGCCTGTGCGTCTGGAGCCTGTGCTCCGCAACGGGAGAGGCCACAGCAGTGAGAGGCCCACGTACCGCAAAAAAAAAAAAAAAAAAGATTGTACCAAAACATCTGCCTAAGTTCTTCCACTTGTACCATTCCTTCAAATAAAGTAATTCGGCAACCCCTACCCCCCAATTCAACAAAAAACCTAAGGAAAATACAAAAATACATATAAGACATCAACCATTGCTTTTGCAGGATTTGAACTCTAGCAAATAAAACAAGATAAAGAAGCATGAAATACCACAAAAGCAGTTTAATGCTAAACAGTGTGGTACTAAGTATAAATAAAATAGGAATTTAGAGAACAGAGAGATCAGTGTAGATTTAAAGAATAAAGAAGGTATGGCTTCATAGAGGAGATGAGCTTACACTGAGCCTTGAAAGATAGGCCACAGAAAAGAAAGGGAGCGAGAAGAACAAAGGCAGGAAAGGAGAAATTAATATGATGGGTCCAGAGGACAGTGAGGAAACTCATTTGACTGAAATAGAGAAAAGAGTTGAGGAACTGTGAGAAATAGGTAAAGTGGATTATTCTTGTGGGTGGTTAAAAGCTAGGCAGGCATGTATGAGTTCAGTGTGGTGGGCAACTGAAGGACTGAGGAGAGTTACTCTGCAGGACGATTAGTCTAGTGGCAGCCTTCTGTGTGGATGGGATGAAGCGGGCAGGGGCAGTGCTGAAGCAAATGGAGCACCTGCGAGCATTCAATCCATCACCATGTGCTTTGGGCTGTCAAACTTGTCCTTTTAAATTCTTGAGCCCAATTATTCTCCCTTTACTATACAGCTAGGTGACTTTCGTTACAAGTCGAAGAAATAGTCAGTTAAACATTTCAGTCTTAATCCGTCAACACATGTATTTGAAGCACGCGTTGGAGACCCAGAAAGATCATTTAAGTGTGGATATTAATAGAGAGATTCAACTTGAAATGCTTAACTCTGATAACATTGTTTCTTTGTTGGGGAGAGTCAAGGAAAGAGAAAGAAGGGAGAGAGAGAGAGAGAGAGAGAGAGAGAGAGAGAGAGAGAGAGAGAGAGAGCGCGAGGGAGAGCGGTGACCACTAGATGTCACTGTTGCTAGCCTACCTCAAGGTTAGAATTAGAAGTACAGCGCGTTTTAAATAGCTTTCAACGCAAGAGAAAATTTTTAAATCCATAATACTTGCAGCCAAAATGCTCCATAACCCAGATCTCCCCCACATCCAGTGTCTTCCCAGGATGCAAATTCAGGCTACCTGTCTGAGGGTATATTATAATTTCTAAAATAGGCTGGCTGCAATTGTTGCATTCTTATTTTTAATTCGGCTTTCTTCCTTAGCACTGAGCATACTGCAGTGCTGTGCTTAGGACTGGGATGTCGTTTCTTAAGCAGTATATGCAGCCATATTGACTTAGTGGGTTAGTTCTTTTTCAAGTGTTTTTTTAAATTTTTTAATCACTCGATATCTGACTTTGTGCGTTCCATTTAGTTACATGTGTCACAGGTCTATTGCTACATCAGAATCCCTGAATTCTATTTCACTGTTTCATAATGTGACTTTTAATACAGTGGGCAATTTGGAAGCTCAAAGCACACTCTCTCATGTGTTTACACAGTTCTCATTACTGAGCCATTAAAGATATTTTGGATATTTTAGTTATTCAAGATGTTTAGGCTATAGCTTATGTTCTGAACATAGCATCTTATAATAACATTTTGTGTGCCTAATAAAGGCTCTTAAGTAGCAATGTATGTCTTTTTGGTAAATAGATACTACATAAAATACCTTATGAAATATTTAATGACCATCCCCTATGGTAACCAAATTGTATTTAACCCAGATTCTTGGAGTTTTTTTCCTACTCCTCAAAGTACAATTTAAATTAAGGTGGTGGGAAGCCAGTCACACATGAACGTAGAAGCAAGGATTCACAAGCCTGCCATCTTAAGCATCTGGGTTCTTTTGCAGCTCCTGTTCTTTTCAGGGTAACAGAATCATGTGATTCCAGCTCCTGTTCCGTCTCTGATTGTAATTTCATAAAGGAGCTAAAGATGGGGATATCACAAAATACCATTTCATTGAATGAAGGGATTATAGATGCATAATTGTTCTTCAAATTCATGAGAGTGGGTATAGATTTTTTAATCAGAAAGTGTTGTTTTGTTTTTTAATTCTTGATGTGTTCAAACCTCATTCTTTTTTTTTTTTTTTTTTTTTTTTTTTTTTTGCGGTCCGCAGGCCTCTCACTGTTGTGGCCTCTCCCATTGTGGAGCACAGGCTCCGGACGCACAGGCTCAGCGGCCATGGCTCACGGGCCTAGTCGCTCCACTGCATGTGGGATCTTCCCGGACCGGGGCACGAACCCACGTCCCCTGCATCGGCAGGCGGACTCTCAACCGCTGTGCCACCAGGGAAGCCCCAAACCTCATTCTTTTTCAGGAATTTTGGGAGGCATATGCGGCCAGGTCCTCCATGCCTTGTAGGACAAATTACCTTTTTTTTCCAGTCATCTGCATCTCTGGGGAACTACTTGGTCACTTCCTCAGCTGGACTCCTAAGAGCACAAAATCTGAGAGATTCATCTCACACCGTGTTCCAATTCATCTCACACTGTGATTTCAGCACACCAGACATTCCAGTTTCAGGGCAATGCAGAGAATTCAGGAGATTCTGAGGGCAAAGGCCTTCTACGTCCCAGACATGATGCGCTGGTCCAGCAGTGTGCAAGCAGCCAGCTTTCTGAGGGCATGGCAATATACAAGAGGAAGATATTCTTTCTATTCCCTTCATCCCCTCCAAAGAAAACTTTCTTTTCTTTCCATCTAATCTAGCTCACCACAAGGGACAGAGTCAGGCTGACAAATTCCTTGAGCAGCTAGAAAGCTTAAGCAATCTGAAAAAACTGATATCGCGGAATCTATATTTTATAAGGTAAAATGTTTAGCCACAAAGAAAGTTAACATATTTTCCATTTGGAATCATGTTATTACTTCTTAGGGGAGTTTGTTAATTCATTGTATGCCACTTCAGAGCAACTAAAAGAAACTACTAGTATTCCTCTATTCTATCAGAAGCCATGCAAATTTTCCCAATTTATATGATGCAATAATATTTGTAATATAAATGGTTATTTCCATTTGAAGTCAAAATGTGGTGACAATAGAAAATCAGACAGTTGGTGGAAATCCCAGGTTTAAGCTTAAAGAAACAGAAAAACTTTTTGATCACTAGTAACTAGAAAAAAAAAACTTTGTGTTTAGTTATATTAAAACGTGTTTGCAAATTAACAATTTGTTATTGGTAGTAAAGTTGGTGGGATGCTTTAATCTGAACTAAAACTTAATAGTTCAGATGGAAAGCCCAGATTATAGGGGAAAAAATTCAGTTACAACCCTGGGCAAAACGTCCCAGGAGATCTGTGTTCTGCATGATGACTTGTGTAGAGTTCTCTTTGGAAATGCTCTCCGTCCGGATGCTCCCACACTCCAACGTGGGACCTGTGCCAGTTGCACACCACATCCGAGCAAAGAGAAGGCATGTGAAATCAAGAGTTTGGTTTGGCTTTCCCAAGCCCAAACCCTGCACAGTCAATAAGAGGAGAGAAGGAGCTTGTGGCTGTGCAAGGCTCATCTCATAAACTGGTTCAAAGCATTTAAATATATTTTACATATATTAATTTCTACATTTACATCTGTTTATCCCTTCAGGTGTTACTGTTTGAGGTTGTGTGGTTGGTGGCCTCCCTAAAGACACCCAGACAAGGGCGCTCAGGCATGAGTAGGCTGAGCACTGGCCAGGGCCGTGGGACCTAAAGGAAGGAGCTCTGTGCTCTAACTCCAACAAGGCTTTCCAGGTGCTAGCAGCAGCCTTTCATCCTGTCTACTGTGCTCCATCCTTTCTCTCTAATGCCACCCCCCACCCCCATGCACCTTAGGAGAAGAGACAACATTGTACATTCCCGTGTGTCAACTACAGTAGCTCATTCCCCCCACCCCTCCCATAAGTGAATAACTGAACAACTATGAGATTTTGAGAAATCAGTACACTTTAGAAAGTATATTTTCAGGCTCTGTCCTCACCTGTGAATGTAGGCAACTAGAACCAAGGCAATAACCACAGAGGAAAGAAAGAGCTGGGCTTTTTAGGCAGTCAGCAGCTGGAGTAGAAGAACGTCTCCATGATGCTGTGCTTGGAGGAGTCTGAAATGCCTGAATAACCACCCAAACGTCTCCACCACAGCCTTCTTGCCGAACATTAAAAGTTCATCTCCTAAAAAAAAAAAAAAAAAGTTCATCTCCTCTTTTGGCTGAGACACACATTCTCAGTGGGAGTGATATCTCCCCCAAGCGGAAGAAAATTGGTTCTTGAAGGGAGAAAAAAATCTTGCTCTTTTTATGTATGGATATACAGATATTCCATAAAGAAATATACTGTTCATCTGTAGCATTAAAACTTCATGGTAAAGGAGATCAGAAAAAGATGTCTGTAAACGTTCCTGCGGGGAGGACTGTGCAATAACGAAAAATGTTGAGAAACACTGGATTCAGGCATTTTTCTCAGAAAAGCTCCGTCAAGATTATGTGAGCAGGAGCAACACAGAATCAAATGACTGACCAACAATTATTGAGCAACATTATACGTGGCCCACTTTATCAGTTATTATAAGAGAACAAAAGAGATACAAAATTTGATTCCTTTTTTAAAAGTACGTAGAGATGAGTTGGGTAGTGAGGATCTAGCACAGGATAAATAGATGCTGATGTGGATATCAACATCTGAAAATACAAAGAACTATTTAAAAGATTTTAATAATGTGAAACAGTTTATGAAAAGGGCTAATTACACAAACAATAAGGTCAAGGGTAGCTCAAAGGACAGAAAGATTAGGGTGGTGATCAGGGAGGGTTTCATACAGCAAATGGGATATGAACTGGACCCTAAGAGATGAGGGGGGTTGACTCAGTGGAGAAGAGATGGGAAAGTACCCAAACAAGAAAGCGGCTCTGGGCTGAGGCCTTGCATCAGAACACAGAGTAAGACTCTCAAGCCCAGAAGGAAAACAAAGTCTCAAGGGATCTAGGAGAGAGTTTAGAGGCCTGAGCCAAGTCTTGGCCAGTTCGAAGGTCTCATTGGGACAGTCTTCATTTTTTTTCCATTAAAAATTTTTTTTATGATAGCAATCTTAGTGCATGTGATGTGGTACCTCACTGTGTGTTTCTTTTAATTTAATTCTTTTTTACTTAGTAAAATAAACGTAACATAAAATTTATTGTTTTAACTCTTTTCGCTACGCGGGCCTCTCACTGTTGTGGCCTCTCCCGTTGCAGAGCACAGGCTCCGGACGTGCAGGCTCAGCGGCCATGGCTCACGGGCCCAGCCTCTCCGCGGCATGAACCCGTGTCCCCTGCGTCGGCAGACGGACTCTCAACCACTGCGCCACCAGGGAAGCCCTGTTTTAACTCTTTTAAATGTACAGTTCAGTGTCATTAAGTATACCCACACTGTTGTGCAACCATCACAACTCTCCACCTCCAGAACTTTTTCACCATCCCATACCAAAACTCTACTCCCATTACATAATAACTTCCCATGGCCTTCTTCCCCCCACCCCTGCCAATCACTGTTCTACCTTTTGTCTCTGTGTATTTGACTTTCCTAGGTACCTCGTATAAGTGCCCTTTTGTGTCTGGCTTATTTCATTCAGAATAACATCTTCAAGTTTCACGCATGTTGCCGCATGTGTCAGAATTTCATTCTTTTTTAAGGCTGGATAATGTTCCATTGTATCCAGCCCTTTCTTCTTGTTCCAACTTCCTTGATAATTTAGCTGAGAGACTAGAGGTTCAGGTATCCCTTCAAAGGTCTTAGGGTACAATGCTATAGCCATGGGAGGCCATATTACTCCAGGTTGAGCTGTAGTCACTGAAAAGACCCTCTAATCAAAGGTACATATAAACTCTGTCAGGAAAACTTCCCTTCAGACACAGGACTGGGGGAGGGTGGTACAAAGCAGAGCACACAGAACATGCCAGACCAGCAAGCTGCATCCCTGGCCCCAGCTGGGGAAGCTCTTCTGGGAGCTACCACAGTGACTGAGGAGGGCCAAGAAGTACTGAAGGTCACAGCAAGAGGAGGAAATAGTATCCTTGGAAATAAAATCAGGGAGTGACTTGGTGTCAAATATCACTGTTATTTTGATTCCCAGGACTCAAAGGAAAAGAAAGACATGCAGAAGGCTTGACCTGGCTTAGAGTTGCAAGATGTGTTAGAGAGGGAAAGCACTAAAAGGTAAGAAGATATGGTGGTTATTGTGACACAGTGACAGAAAAAAAAGACACAGTGGGTAGTAGTACTTCTATAGGTGTATCTGTTAGCTACTGCTGCATAACAAACCACCCCAAAATTTAGTGGCTTAAAATAATTGTGTATTATTTCTTGTGACTCTATGAGTTGTCTGGAGTATTCTGCTCAGCTGCACCAAGCCCTTTGGATCTCAGCTGGGCTCACTCATGAATCATCCATTATATCAGCTGGAGGCTGGCTGATCTAAGATGACATCTTCTGAACTGACTTGAGTCTTCATGTGGTTTTCTTCTCCAGCAAGCTAGCCAGGGTTTATTTTCATGGTGATAGTAGAGGTCTGGGAGAGCAAGGAGAAGCAATGAAAGGCCTCTTGAGGCCTATGCTTGAAACTGGCATGTCATGATTTCTACCATGTTTTGGACAGAGAAAGTCACAAGTCCAGCCCAGATTCAAAAAGTAGATTCCACTTCTTGATGGGAGGAGCTGCAACTTCATGTTACAAAGGGAGTAGAGCAGAGAGGGATGAAAAATTTGAGCCATTTTTGCAAGCAATCTTTCCACAGAAGGAGAAAAGAACCAGGGCTTCAAATATACAACATATATGAAAGAAAAAAATGTGTTTCTTCATTTCCTATAACCAAGCTTATCTTTCTCATTAGACCCCACTGCCCTAAGTATGACTCTGAGGTCAAGAAAACTTCAAGTGTCTTAGTCTCCCTGTTGTAAAGTCACTTTGCAATAATTCAATCTCTTTTTGAAAGCTGCTCCTTTAGATTCTCTCTTTCCCGGTTCCTCCCCAGG
>NW_006777108.1:1356523-1372692 GCF_000442215.2 Lipotes vexillifer
CCTGTTCCTCCCCAGGATGGCATCCCATTGTTAGTAAAGCTCATGTGACATCATTGCAATGGCGTAGAAAAGACTCGGAGTAAAGATGTGGAAACAACATAAATGTCCATGGATGAATAAATGGATAAAGAAAATGTGGTGTATATACAACAGAATCTTACTCAACCGTTTAAAAAAGCTTTCCTCTTTCTCTCAGTTTAAACTCTTCTATGTCATATCTCTCTTCTACCCTAGGGCAGAATTTCACAGCCTACCCAACACAGGTAGAAGCCAAATCTTCCTGAGACTATGGAGAAAACTCTAAGGTACACATTGGCCAGACATGGGTGTGAGATCTGTGGCTCAACTAGGAATTAGGGATTGCCAAGGATAAAAAAAATCAGTTTAACATCCTCCCCATCCCAAATATCATCCCTGTTACAGAAAGAAAAGAGAAGGGGTCATCAAGGTTGATTGCAAAGTTTTCCACCTTTGTGACTGGGAGAATTTTGGACTCCTCGAAGAAAGAGGAAAATCAGAAGCATGATGATAAGGTCCATCTGCCTGAGTTGGAGGTAATTATGGAATCAACTGAAATGTCCACTTGAAGATATATAACTGGACTTTGGAAGAGAGGTTTAAAAAAGAGAAGTAGAATCTAGGCTTATGTGCATTAATAGGCTCCTATGCTGAAAAATCTCAGCACTAAAAGAGCTATCTCAGAAACAGGACACTGACAGTTTCCGTGGGTGGGGAAGTCAGAGAGATGGATGATTTAAGAGTAAGGGAAGACCCACTTGAGGGCAGGGGCCATGCCTTTATCACCTATCAGCTGACTGAGGCTGACTTGAGTACTGTGATAAGAAGGATTCTGAGGCCAATTCCAGGCCGAGTAAATTTTGTGCTTTAATCTTGCTATTCAAGTGAGATGACTGCCAGGGTATAAGGAGGCAGGCTGTGGCTATGTGAAGCACATATTTACCATCTCTGCAATGTGGTTCAGGATGACTAGGAAGTATAAAGATCTATCATTGACATTGCTTCCTATTTTCTGGAGGAGGAGACATTTGAACTGAGCCTTGAAATAAGTAAATTTTGGTAGAGAAGGAAGAAGGCAGACCTTGGTGTTACGTTATACATGATATCATACATCATGTATCTAGGAGAGGTAAGCAAGGAAGCCAGGACTGGTGTTAAAACCATGGACTAGCTTTCTCAAACTCCATTCACCATTTTTCTAGTTTCCCTCATGCCCAGGAAGACTTCTTTTCAGCGAGGATTCAGGCTGCAAAGACATGCATTTTTTTTTCCTATGTAGAAAGCAGACATGAAGGAAAGGCCATTTTCATACCCCTTTGGGCTCTTTACGCTAGCTACAGGTTATGGAAATGAATTTTTGTTTTTTTCCCCCTCAATCACATTGTGGTGTTTTTTCCTCAGCTTCTTTGGTTAAGAGGCAACTGCGACAGCAGTGACAGCAGTAGTTTCTGATCCCTGGATTGTTGCAGCGTTTCTTGAATTAAATCTGTCTGTTAGCAGCCTCTACGATGCTCCAGGGGTCGTCCTTGGAGGCCCAGCCTAGACTCTTCCTCCAACCCTTCTGACACTTTGGTAAGTACCCAACTTCCCGTATGAAATCCCTCGTTGCCTCAAACATCGCGAATGACTTCTTCTTTCTACACTGAACCCCAGCTGGGATCAGGATAGTCAAAGATGGTGGAAAAATATACGCTATGATCAGGAAACAAGGAGGAAAGCTGCTTGACTGAAGAAATGGGATTGTTTGGGGAGCTCAAGGAGATGGAAATATAACTGGATTGATGGGGTCAGAGCCAGATTGTGGAAGCCTTTCATGCCATGGTATGGAGTTTGGGCTTGATCTCACAGGGAATAGCTATCATTGGTGAGGCAGATTGAGGGTGAGGCTGGTGGAGTGGAACACAGAGAGACTGAAATTGGAGGTTATTGCAATAGCAGTGCTTGAGACTAGGAGGACCTAGGATAAGGTAGGCTGGGAGTGAAAAGGAAAGAGTAAATTCCAAAAGTATAAGGGAAGACTGGAAGCTGTGCATAAGATATAAAAGATGCAGTATTCCTGACTTCAAAAGCTCATTTGAGGGGCTTCCCTGGTGGCGCAGTGGTTGAGAATCTGCCTGCCAATGCAGGGGACACAGGTTCGAGCCCTGGTCTGGGAAAATCCCACATGCCACGGAGCAACTGGACCCGTGAGCCACAACTACTGAGCCTGTGCGTCCGGAGCCTGTGCTCCGCAACAAGAGAGGCCGCGACAGTGAGAGGCCCGCGCACCGCGATGAAGAGTGGCCCCCGCTCGCCGCAAGCAGCTAGACAGAGCCCTCGCACAGAAACGAAGACTAAACACAGCCAAAAATTAATTAATTAATTAATTTAAAAAAGAAAAACCTCACTCACTTAAAAAAAAAAAGCTCATTTGATTAAAAATATTAGTTTGTCACAAAATTGATGTGATGGTAAATAAGTCAATATATATGGACATATGTATAATTCCAGGAGTTATGACTTTATTCGTTTAAAGTGAAAATTTGTATTCTTCTCATTTGGTTTCTTCCTTTTACAGGAGTGGGGGGGAAGATTTGGTAAAATAATATTAGTTAGTCAAAGTTAGACAAACTGATTCTGATCCATCTACACAGGCTCATCCACTGACGCTGCTCCCTTTCACTGCTGAATCATTGCAGAGAGTGGCCAAGTAAAATAATAATCCCTGAGATTCTGGAATATTGCCTATCCTAGCAGTATAAACCTAGCAGAAGAGGGGCCAACAGTGAAGAAATGTCCCCTGAGGAGTCCCGCTCCCAAGCCACCAAAGTTTCTGCCCTAGTTCCCAGGCCAGTCAAGCTCTCTCAAGTTATAGTAATTGTTCCTCTTTATCAAGTGTCTACTATCCCCAGGCTCTGAGCCAAGAGATTTACATCTGTCATCTCATTTTACCAACGTGATAATCTTTACAATAAATATTTTCTTTGTAATTAGTCAAATTACAAAACTGGGGCTCAGGAAGTTTATAAAACTTTTGACGAATTCATACAACCAATTTATTTTGTCACATTAAAATTGGATATCAGGGCTTCCCTGGTGGCGCAGTGGTTGGGAGTCTGCCTGCCGATGCAGGGGACAAGGGTTCGTGCCCCGGTCCGGGAGGATCCCACATGCCGCGGAGCGGCTGGGCCCGTGAGCCATGGCCACTGAGCCTGCGTGTCCGGAGACTGTGCTCCGCAACGGGAGAGGCCACAACAGTGAGAGGCCCACATACCACAAAAAAAAAAAAAAAAAAAAAAAATTGGATATCATGGTAACTCGTGGGAGTTAGGAAAAGACAATCAGCCTGTCCTTACCTACCCAAATAATACCGAGTCTCCCAAGTCTGGTAAGGCATTACCCTTGTGAGATATTTTAGAAAAAATATGATGGAAATATTGAGGCTTTTCAATGATCCAAATTTCTATAGCTCTAAAGTTGTTTCTATATCAGCCTTTGACCACATGATTTCCTGATTAGTGATTAAAAATTAAGGCCTAAGGAAAAAGAACAAAGTTGGAGGCATAACTCTCCCAGACTTCAGACAGTACCACAAAGCTGCAGTAATCAAAACAGCATGTTATTGGCATAAAAACAGATATGTGGATCATTGGAACAGAACAGGCAGTCCAGAAATAAACCCACACACCTATGGTCTATTACTATATGACAAAGGAGGCAAGAATATACAATGGAGAAAAGGCAGTCTGTTCAGCAAGTGGTGTTGGGAAAGTTGGACAGCTGCATGTAAATCAGTAAAGTTAGAACACACCTTCACACCACGCACAAAAATAAACTCAAAATGGCTTAATTATTTAAACATAAGACATGAAACCATAAAACTTCTAGAAGAGAACATAGGCAAAACCTTCTCTTATTTTTTGCCAAACATAAATCATACCAAAGTTTCCATAGGTCAGGCTCCCAAAGCAATAGAAATAAAAGCAAAAATAAACAAATGGGACCTAATTAAACTTACAAGCTTTTGAACAGCAAAGGGAGCCGTAAACAAAATGAAAAGAAAACCTACAGCATGGGAGAAAATATTTACAAATGATGCGACCAACAAGGGCTTAATTTCCAAAACATACAAACAGCTCATACAACTCAACAACAAAAAAAACAAACAACCCAATAGAAAAGTGCACAGAAGACCTAAATAGGCATTTCTCCAAACAAGACATACAGATGGCCAACAGGCACATGAAAAGATACTCAACATCCCTAATTTTTAGAAAAATGCAAATCAAAACTACAATGAGGTACCACCTCACACTGGTCAGAATGGTCATCATTAAAAAGTCTACAAATAATGAGTGCTGGAGAGGGTATGGAGAAAAGGGAACTCTCCTACACTGTTGGTAGGAATGTAAGTTGGTGCAGTCACTGTGGAAAACAGTATGGTGGTTCCTCAAAAAACTAAAAATAGAGTTGCCATATGATCTAGCAATCCCACCCCTGAGATCCAGACAAAGTTATAACTCTAAAGGATACATACAGCCCTATGTTCGTTGCAGCAGTATTCACAATAGCCAAGATGTGGAAACAGCCTAAATGTCCATCGACAGATAAATGGATAAAGAGGATGTGGTATGTATATACAGTGGAATACTATTCAGCCATAAAAAAGAATGAAATAATGTCATTTGCAGCAACATGGATGGACCTAGAGATTATCATACTAAGTCAGAAAGAGAAAGACAAATACCATATGATATCACTTATATGTGGAATCTAAAATATGACACAAATGAACAAAATCTACAAAACAGAAACAGACTCACAGACATAAAGAACAGACTGTGGTGGCCAAGAGGGAGCGAAGGATTGAGAGTTTGGGACTAGCAGATGCAAACTATTATATAGAGAATGGATAAACAACAAGGTCCTACTTCATAGCACAGCGAACTATACTCAGTACCCTGTGAGAAACCATAATAATGGAAAAGAATATAAAAAAGAATGTATATATATGTATAACTGAATCACTTTGCTGTACAGCAGAGATTAACACGACACTGTAAATTAACTATACTTCAATTAAAAAATTAAGGGATTTTTCTCAGACCAAATCTATTCTATTTTGTTAATATGGAGGCTTTAAATAATTCCAGATTACATATCAACCAACATTCACAACACCTGGAATTGATTCTCATTAATTGTCATGATAATCATGTAAATGGAAAAGAGGAAAAGTAGAATTTCTAAATGAAATTTTCTCACGTCTGGCCTTTAAAGACAGTGATTAGTTACTGTAAATTTCTACATCCAACTTTCTTACGTTTAAAAAAGTCAAAGAAGTTAAGAAAAGTTCAGCCAGTGCCTGGTCCTGTAATCTTGTCTGCCTTTCATTATCCTACTTGGTACAAAAAGAATAGTAAGATTCGCAGGATCCCAGGAGCACTGGGCAGAATAATTAATAGCTATAATATGCTTTCAAATGCAGAATGCTATATCTGTATGTGCTAACTTTTTTTTCCAGTAATCATGTTAATACCTTATTCATCTCACTGGTAATTGTATAGCGCCATCACCGTAATGTAATGATGTGCACCATGCAAAAGTCAGATGAGATGATCTAACGATGTCAAGATGAAATGCTGTCAGCGTAAGTCTATAAAGATAGTATAACACTGTCAAAAATAAAAGGAAATTATGGCATTGTAAGTTCTACTAACACTAAGAGATGTTAGAAGGAAAGGGTTCTACAATCTGGGGCAATGTCTGTTATGACAGATGTGCTCAAGCAACTTAAAAGACAAACTGGCATTCCTCATCTAATTTCCTTTATCCAAAGAGTTTTTATTAAAATTCTCCATTAATTTCCTACATGAATGTCTTCAAGCCAAGAATAGGACTACGATTCTCAAGAGCAATTTGTTTGAAACATTCATTGTTCTTTGGGTCTATGGTCCAACATTAATTGCACCAGATAGTCATTTCTTTTACAAGGGCAAGGAGTACATTTTTCAAAGTTTTGTGAAAGGTAATAGTCCTCCAAGTTTCACTCTTTGAAGAAACCTTGGCAGTAAGAGAGATATCTTTGTTGTATACGTCACACCTCACAGAAGAAAAGAAATACAGCCCTTTAACACAAGGTCAGTTTAGGCATAAGCATTTATCCTCTCTATATACCAGATTTTGAAAAGCTTTAGGAAGGTCCAAGCTTAAAAGAAAACAAAATCTCTCCGTATACTTTTGTGCATTTGGGAGCCTCGGGTTTCAGTTCCCTGAAGTTTTCTATTATGTGGGAGACTCAGATTAAATGATTTTTTAAATATAGAGGTATGATTTTTGCCAAGGCTGTTAAAAAGATAATAATCAAAATGAAATAAGGGATATAGAGTCAACACTTAGGAAAAATTAGACAAAAGATTGAACTTTGTTGTACTCAGGGATTCTCCCAGTCTATGTGGTGTCTGTGTGAGCTAGAGACAGATGCACCTTTCTTGGGGCAGATACAGCCCCTCGCCTGGATATATGGCTGGGAAAGTATGGTACAGGCTGGATTTTAGTTCCCATTCTCCCTTTATCATGGCACCCTTGTGCAGCGCACAACCTACACAATCACAGGTGGTGGTCCTGACCATCCCTAAACTCCTGGATACAGGCCCAGTAGCTCAACCCCAAGGCATCTAGAAAACCTCTGCTCTCCCTACCATGAAAATTTCCATGATGTCAGGCTACTGAACAGGACTTCCCAAGGTGGCCTCCTGAAAGACTTTGGGGAATGTCAGAAGTATACCCTAAAATCAAGATTTGGCCAGGACAATTCCAGCTTACTCCTTTTGTCCTAGGGTAATTATTACCATCTCCTTTTCATTTTCAAAAGTGTCCCGGTTTGAATGATATGGTCACCTTACACATAACTTTGATGAGAAACTGAAAATTTGTTAGAATAGTCTATAGATAGATGTGTGAGATACATAGGTGAATGTGAAGGGGGGAGGAAAAGAAAGAAAGGAATGGAGGCAAATGGTAGAATGAGATCTCCAGCTCCGTTTTACGTAGACTGTCATTAGTTCCAGGGACCAATCGTTCATTGCCATTTAACATCAGTTATGAAATTAAGCTTTCTATTAGAGCAACTTCCCCTGAATTTTCCTGGTTCCACTGCTGAGGACTCCCAAACCCCGATTTACATCATATCTCAATTCAACTTCCTAGGTTAATAACCAGCAATTGTATCCTAAAGAAAAGTGAGGTTCATTTAAGGAAAGGAAATTGTTCATGTAAACAAACCTTTACAGGGACTTCCCTGGCGGTCCTGGTAACTAAAGCCACAATTCTTTGCTTTCATTTTCCACAGGTTAGAGGATTTCCAGTTCTGGAAATTTTTGGAAAGTTTTGCAAGATTCCCCCATGCAATAAACTTACCAGCCACAGGAGCATAATTAAGATTCTTAACCTCTCTGTCTCACATTCCTCCATGTAAATGGGATAATGAAGACACCTCCTTACAGGCTGTTTTAAAGAAGAAATGAAGGGACTTCCCTGGTGGTCCAGTGATAAAGAATCTGCCTTACAGTGCAAGGGACTCGGGTTCAATCACTGGTCAGAGAACTAAGATCCCACATGCTGCGGGGCAACTAAGCCCACGCGCCACAACTACTGAGCTAGCGGGCCTCAACTGGAGAGCCTGTGTGCCGCAAACTACCTGCACGCCACAACTACAGAGCCCATGAGCCCTGGAGCCTGCGCACCACAACTAGAGAGAGAAAACCCGCACACCACAACTAAAGAGAAGCCTGAGCACTGCAACGAAGACACCACGCACCACAATGAAAGACCCCGCGTGCCTCAACGCCCACGTGCCTCAACAAAGATCCCACATGCCACAACTAAGACCCGACTCAGCCAAAAATAAAAAAAAATTTTTTTAAATTTTAAAAAGAAATGAAAAAATATATGCAAAGCAATTAGCACACAGTAAATGCCTAATGAATGTTGCTATTTTACATATTAAAAGAGTACCAGGGCTGCCCTGGTGGCACAGTGGTTGAGAGTCCTCCTGCCGATGCAGGGGACGTGGGTTCGTGCCCCGGTCCGGGAAGATCCCACATGCCGCGGAGCGGCTGGGCCCGTGAGCCTTGGCCACTGAGCCTGCGCGTCCGGAGCCTGTGCTCCGCAACGGGAGAGGCCACAAAAGTGAGAGGCCCGCGTACTGCAAAAAAAAAAAAAAAGAGTACCAAATCTGTTTATGACCAACTTTTTTTGATGTGTGTATACAGATAGCATTTTAACCATGGGAATTTTTGACTAACCTTAGGTAACAGCAGAGGTTTATGTAGTGAAAATAGGAAGTTAGGAAGTCAGATTTCTCAGTGCCCTACTTACCTCTCAAGAATACTGTGGAGGTAAATATTAAATTATAAAACCCGTTGAGATTTTTTTAAGCTTAAAACTCTAAGCAAATTCAAGGTATTATTATTATAAAAGTAGACTCTTTGGGTTTCAGTTTACTAATCTGTCAAATAGGTATTCAAGGAGTACCTTTTTTTTTTTTTTCTTTGGCAGTCCGCGGGCCTCTCACTTCTGTGGCCTCTCCCGTTGCGGAGCACAGGCTCCGGACGCGCAGGCTCAGCGGCCATGGCTCACGGGCCCAGCCGCTCCGCGGCATTTGGGATCTTCCCAGACCGGGGCACGAACCCGCCAACCACTGCACCACCAGGGAAGCCCAAGGAATACCTTTTATTTAAAATAGATGTGTTTGGAACCCCGTCCTGTCTGAGCAAAAAACAGACGCCCTCCAGCGACCTACACGCAGAGGCAGGGCCAAGTCGAAAGCTGAGCCCCTGTGAGCTGTGAGAACAAAGAAGAAAAAGGGAAATCTCTCCCAGCAGCCTCAGAAACAGCGGATTAAAGCTACACAATCAATTTGATGTACCCTGCCTCTGTGGAATACATGAATAGACAGCGAATCATCCCAAATTGAGGAGGCGGACTTCTAGAGCAAGATCTATGATTTTTTCCCCTTTTCCTCTTTTTGTGAATGTGTATGTGTATGCTTCTGTGTGAGATCTTGTCTGTATAGGTTTGCTTCCACCATTTGTCCCAGCGTTCTATCCGACCATTTTTTTTTTAATTTTTTTCTTAATAATTAATTTTAATTTAAAGAACTCTATTATACTTTACCTTCTTTCTATCTTTCCTTCCTTCCTTCCCTTTTTGAGACAACGAATCGTCCCAAATTGAGGAGGTGGACTTGGAGAGCAAGTTTTATGATTTTTTCCACTTTACCTCTTTTTGTGAGGGTATATGTGTATGCTTCTATGTAAGATTTTGTCTCTATAACTTTGCTTCCACCATTTGTCCTAAGGTTCTATCCTTCCCTTTTTTTTTTCCTCTAAATAATTATTTTTTTAATTCAATAACTTTATTATACTTTATTTTATTTTACTGTATCTTCTTTCTTTCTGTATTTTTTCCTTCCTTCCCTCATTCCTTCCTTCCTTCCCTCCTCCCTCCCTCCCTCCTTTCTTTCCTTCTTGCCTTCTTCCTTTCTTTTCTTCTTTCTTTCTTTCTTCCTTCCCTCCTTCCTTCCTTCCCTCCTCTCTTTCTTTCTTTCTTTCTTTCTTTCCTATTTCCTCCTACTTATACTAATTCTCTCTACTTTCTCTCCCTTTTATTCTGAGCCGAGTGGATGAAAGGCTCTTGCTGCTCCAGCCAGGAGTCAGGACTCTGCCTCTGAGGTGGGAGAGCCAACTTCAGAACACTCGTCAAGAAGAGACCTCCCAGCCCCACATAATATCAAACGGCGAAAATCTCCCAGAGATCTCCATCTCAACACCAGCACCCAGCTTCGCTCAACGACCAGCAAGCTACAGTGCTGGACAACCTATGCCAACCATATAGCAAAACAGGAACACAACCCCACCCACTAGCAGAGAGGCTGCCTAAAATCATAATAAGTCCACAGACACCCCAAAACACACCACCAGACGTGGACCTGCCCACTAGAGAGACAAGATCTAGGCTCATTCATACACCACAACACAGGCACTAGTCCCCAAAAAAAGGTCCTGTTCTAGACCCACCCAGAATGACATAATATTAAGTGTTTTCCATCTTCAACAGTGATACTCTTTTGAGAACTCACAGCCAGTTTGAATTTAGCTAAGTCCAATGTTTTCTTTCTCTTTTTGGTTCATAATTTCCCAGGGGCCTGCTACCTTCGTGCTTAGCTGAAAATGCAGCATTCTCCAGCAGAGAATGCTCTCTGGTATATTTAAAGCAATTAGGTCCCGGGACTTCCCTGGTGGTGCAGTGGTTCAGAATCCGCCTGCCAATGCAGGGGACACGGGTTCGAGCCCTGGTCCGGGAAGATCCCACATGCCGCAGAGCAGCTAAGCCCGTGCGCCACAGCTACTGAGCCTGAGCTCTAGAGCCTGCGAGCCAGAATTACTGAGCCCATGTGCCCCAACTACTGTAGCCCACGTGCCTAGAGCCCGTGCTCCGCAACAAGAGAAGCCACCACAATGAGAAGCCCGCGCATAGCAACGAAGAGTAGCCGCCGCTCGCCGCAACTAGAGAAAGCCGCGTGCAGCAACGAAGACCCAACGCAGCCAAAAATAAATAAACTAATTTAAAAAAAGAAAAAAAGCAATTAGGGCCCTGAATGAGAAGTTCAGTTATAGACAAAGATAAAAGATCAAATTTTAATTAGCTATGGAAATATTATTTTATTAAAGATAGAGTAATTATAAATTATTATAAAGTTATTTTATAAATTGAAAAGAAAAACAAAACCTTTCATTTTATGGGCTCTGTCTATATTTTGCCTTTACCTCATCATTTCACTTAATTCTCTCAAACACTGAGTTGAACGCTCTTATTCCTGTGTAAGGTATTTGCAATTGTGCTACAAATAGGTGACCAACTAGGGCTGAGGGGTTTCTTGGGATGTGGGACTGGCAGCTAAAAGTGGGCAAGTCCCAGGCAAACTGGGACAAATTGGTCACCCTAGAAACTACCCATCTATTTAGTAGCCTAAAACAGAATGATCATTTCTCACAGTTCTGTGGGCTGAATGGGTGGTGGTTCTGCTGTTTTCACCGGAACTCTCCATATGGCTGCTTGGCTGAGGCTGGATGGGATAAGATGTCTGGGGCCTCACCAGAGATGGCTGGCCCTCTTCCTCCATGGAATCTTTCATCACAGCACGGGGGCCTCAGGGTTCCACAGGGTAAGTGTGGAAGCTGCAGGGCCTCTTGAAACCATGCTCAAAAGTTAAGTATTGCCGCTTCGACCACATAGAGTGATGCAGACTCAGCGCCAGCCCAATTCAAGACATGAGAAAATAGACTTCAACTTTCAAAAAATCTTATTGAAAGATTCATTATTGATGAATTGGGAGATTGGGACTGACGTATATACACTAATATGTATAAAATGAATAAGTAATAAGAATTTGCTGTATAAAAAAATAAATAAAATTCAAAAATTCAAAAAAAAGGTAGAATATATACATTATGTGTAAGGAGTGAAAAAATATCACTAGAGATCTACATCATTAGAAGGATTAAGAGAATATAATAAACAACTTTGCTAAAAAATTTGATTACTTTCTTGAAATGGGCAAATTCCTTGAAGACAAAAACTCCAAAGCTCACTCAAGAAGGAGATTACTTGAATTAGCTCTATGTGTGTTAAATAAATTTAATTAATTAAAAAAAATCTTATTGAAAGATAGTGGACATACAATATTATGTTAGTTTCATGTGTACTACATAGAGATTTGACTTGCATACATTATGAAATGATCACACGAGAAATCTAGTAACCATCTGTCCACATACAAAGTTATGACAGTATTATTGACCATTATTGTGCTATACATTCCATCCTCAGGCTTATTTATTTTATAACTGGAGGTTTATACCTCTTAATCCTCTTCAGCTATTTCACCCACCCTCCCCTCTGGCAGCCATCCATTTATTCTCTGTATCTATGAGTCTGTTTTCATTTTGTTTAGTTTTTTAGATTCTGCATATAAGTGAGATCACATGTGGTATTTGTCTTTGTCTGACTTATTTAGTATAATGCCCTCTAGATTCATCCATGTTATTGCAAATGGTAAGGTTTCTTTTTTATGGCTGAGTAGTATTCCATTGCATTCCACACTTTTGATGGGAGGAGTTGCAGAGAATATGGTCATTTTTAGTCCATCACAATCCCCATCATATACATGAGATTCAGTAAATTTAAGTAACTTTTCCAAGACTACATAGCTCTTAAGTGGCAATTCGAGCCTTTGAACCCAGGTCTGTGTGTTTGAAAAACCCATGAGTTTTTCTGGGTTTGAGTCACCATGCCCTGGTGGGGTATAACTACAACATTCGATAATCCAGAGAGCAAATGGGTATTTTCCTGCAGTGCTGGTGTGGAGTGGTGGAGAACGGAGAAAGAGACATAGAAGCAGTGATCTGTGATGTCTGGATTACTGGCATCACAAGTTTGTCCAGTCTGTTTGGAGAATATATTTGCCTGATACTTGCCTGATTCTGTAAATATGTTCGGGCTCCTGCTGTTCTCCTGCCCCGTACTTGAGTACAAGCTTATTTCTAAAAGTAAATTCTTCAGTGGGACTCAGATATTCTATATTCTTGGCCTTGATGTTTCTCTTTCTCTTATGCATTGTAACATTCTTTTTCTACATAAGCCTTTGGATCATCTACAGTTTGAGAGTTTGAAAGACAGTTGTCCCAAGTCGGTTGTTTTCAAAGAGTGGGGGGTCCCTGAGTCCCTTTCAGGGAGTCCATGAGGTCAAAACTATTTTTATAATGCCAAGGTATTATTTGCTTTTCTCTGCTTTCATTCCATCTAGGGTGTAAAGTGGAGTTTTCCAGAAGCTAAGTAATGTGTGATACTGCAACAGATTTTAGTGGAAGCAGATATGAGAATTCCACTCCTTCCTACTAAGACATTAAAGGGACTTGAAAAAAAAAAACTAATGAAGTCTTCTCTTTTGTTCCTTTTTTTAAAAAAAGTTACTTTTTATTAAAAATGTATTTTTATGTTAGCATATTAAGAGTTTGCTGTGATTTTTAAATTAATACACAAATATTTTTAAAGTTTCTCATTTTGTTTCTCATAGTAATAAAATAAATTTTAACTTACTTTTAATTAAAAATTAATAATAGTCACAGAAGCTCTTTGGAGTCCTCAATTTAAGATAGAGTTCTGAAAGCAAAAAGTTTTCATTATTTTATTAGCTGCCATTTGCAAAGCTTGGGCAATTTGCTCTCTTTTAATCCTCCCAGCAAACCTATCAGGAAGGTACCCCATTAATCTCCTCCCAGAGGCATAAACTAGGGCTCAAAATCATTAGCCACACAGCTTGCATGCTGTGCAGCTAGAATTTGAAGCTAGTTCTATCTGACCCCAAAATCAAACTTGAAGGAATCAGTAACCTCCTTGCATGCAATATACCTGTTGCTTTCCTGGACAGAGAGGTTGAAGCAGAGGTCAAGAAGACTGGATGAATTATTTGAGATGGCTCAGGCAGCTAAAAGCCAAGACCTTCTGCTGTCTGTTCTACTCCTCATAGGGACTTGTCCTTTCAAATGGCAATTCCTTTTGTGAGAAAGGAATGCCTTCAAATTCAAATGATACTATGAACCTGGTGGAGGTCTGTTCCCCTTATAACAGGCATTTCTAATAGCACAGTATGCAGACTTTGCTGAGCACTCAACAAGGAAGAAACGTTTGTCCAGTTATCACATTCTAAACTGCCAAAATACATGTGCATTGCCTTAAGTTTTTCAATTATGTTACAGGTCAGCTTGTGCATTTTATCTGTTCGACTCTCTTTTGTAAAACAATTACAATGGTAAAAACAAAGAAACTATTGAGTACTTAACTATGCGTCGGTCACCGAGAGGAAGACTTGATACCAAGGTCTCTCTGAATCCTCACAAGAATACTCCCAGGCTGGCAGTGGGGTGTCCTACCTGCTTTACAGATAAGGAGATGGGCTTGCCGAGGGGAAGCTACTTGCCTGAGGTCACCCAGCTAGTAAGTAGGCGGTGAGTCAAGTATCAGACCCAGGTCCGGGTGGTTCCCAGGCTAAGATTCTTAACCAGCATGCATTGCAAGATCCTAAAAGGCAATGTCAATCTGTCTGTGGAAAGGAGTTCCCCAAAGTAAACTTGAAGTAGCCCAGGTAAATTAGGAAAGGGTCACAATTTTATGGTCAGAGATTTTAAGGAAAAACCAAGTGATGCAACCTCTTCATGTAATAAGAAAACAGATACAATTCTTTAATTTTGTCCTTAGCTTAACCCTTCACTAACATCCAGCAGCTCGGAGTGTACAGAGAAAGGCAGTAAATTCCTCATCTGTATCCCAGTGTGCCAACTGTTTTGGTTTTAATTGTGTCAGGTGTGTCTTCCTTCTGCCTGGAGGTCCTTCCTTAGGTTTGAAAATATCATGATCACATCAACAGTGTGAGAGGTGGTGGGAGAGCTGAGGTTCCACATGTGTCAACAACAGATGTGCACGTCTCCTGGAGCACTGGAAAAAAGAGTAATAGGAGTTCCCTTAGGGCTGTGCTCCACGTGCCCCAGGAGGGGATAAGGACGAAAGCCTCTGTAATTTATATTGACTGCTGAGGTAACCAGGTGCTTTCAGCAAGCATTCCAGTTGCAAATTTGGGTTTTAACAACCTTCCCAACAACCTCTGATTCCTCTTAAAAGTTCAGGTTGCAGAGATATGGGAACATATATATATGTATAACTGACTCACTCTGTTATAAAGCAGAAACTAACACACCATTGTAAAGCAATTATACCCCAATAAAGATGTTAAAAAAAAATAAAATAAAAAAATAAAATAAATAAAATAGATGTGTTTGAAAGTAGATATGCATTTCTAAAGAGCTAAACAAATATAAAGTCCCTAACCAGAGTTCCTGCCAGCGCTACCTCCCTCTGGCCCACCCACCTGAAGTGCAGCTTGTCTTCCATGGGCAGGGGAGAGTTGAGCCAGGCATCTCCCTTCCTCATGTGCCCACTGACCTACAGGGGCAGGGGCTTAGGCAAGCGCAATGTTTAGCACAAGGAAAAGGGGAACACTGCAAGGTTGGCAGTAAAAGGGAAAGGGGATGAGGCCAGGCAGGGAAGGGACATTCACTTGGCACCGCTTATACCAGCCCTCAAAGGCCAGGTGCTTCAGTCCCAACAGTAGCGACTGGCAGGCAGTGCCACCACATCATGGCTCAAATCTGCCAATAAAGGGTTGGGTAAGAGTGCCAATATGGACTATGAGCAAGTCCAAGTTAAAGGAAAGGCAAATATATAAGTTGAAGACCAGACCTAACAGCCTGACATAGCTACTCCTCAAGGCTACTGTGAAAGGAGAAGTGAATTATATATGAAATCCCTTTGGGAAAAACCATTTAAAGGCCTGTAAAATTCACACAAGACATGCCAAATGTTCACCATAAGACTGTGAAGACAAAAGGAACCCGGTAACATATTGGGAAAACTTAGAGAATGTTTTCCTAAACTGTGATATTTAGGGTCACGTTGAATTTTAATGACCCAGGAAAAGAAAGTCACAAAGCACAGAACTGTCATTAGCACCTTCTACCCCCATTTATTGCAAACTCTCTGGGAAGTGCTCCCCAAAAAACAATCCTTGGGTGGACACGCGCTTTTCCTAAATGCCACCCCAATGACTATTCTAATTCAGAGACAGAAGAGTGGTCATTAATGCCTGGCTGTTTCTATCCTGTTGTTCTCCATCCTTCTACTTCTCTTCCAATCTTTTCCACTGTTCTTGTAAGTTAAGGGGAAATTATCAGGTGATTTTAATTACTAGATTAACTAAAATCACCAGTTTTACACCTAACTGACTGGTTTCAGGAATAATTCTATTTAAAATGTTATCACTGTAGCAAAGATGAGCTCTTTGGTTCATCGCTTTCTCTCAATGCTAAAAAATTCTCCTTATCCTCTCCAAGTTTACTATGTAAGTTAACTACCAGCGACCTAGCACAGTTACTCTATAACATGACCCTGAAAGTGTCTGAAACTCTTAAACAGCAAGTATGAAAAAGCTATGACAGTACACCTCTGAAGCAGCGAGAGACTCAAATAACAAAAGAGGCAAGGGAAAAGTGTAGGGA
>NW_006777108.1:1372728-1386245 GCF_000442215.2 Lipotes vexillifer
AAAGAATAGTGCATCCACAGTATATTCTGAATTTCTTCATGAATGAATACAGCTACTCTAGCCTGTGTCAGTTATTCGTTTATTTAATTTGTTGATTTCCATCTTCACTTCTTTTTTTCCTAGGAGAGGATTTGATACATTATCTGTTTATATTCTGTGGCTAGCTGAAGTCCAGAGTTTCATAAAAAAGAAGTATCTTTTCCCTCTACAGTTCCAAGCATTCCTGGAACTTGTAAGTAAAATTCCAGATATCCCTAAACCCCGTTTTATTTTTTCTATTGAGATATAATTGATACTTATATTAGTTTCAGGTATACAACATAATGATTTGATATTTGTATATACTGCAAAATGATCACCACAGTCGGTCTAGTTAACATTGATTACCATACAGTTACATGTTTTTCCTTGTTATGAGAGCACTTAAGCAACTTTCAAATATGCAATATAATACTATTAACTATAGTCACCATGCTGTACATTACATCCCTATGACTTTTTTATAACTGGAATGTTTTACCCTCTGATCTCCCTCACCCATTTCACCCACTCCTGCAACCCAATTTTAAACTAACTATAGTGCAAATAAATAAATTTTTTTTTTAAAAAAAAGGAAAGAAAACTAACAATAGTGCATGCAGACACATAGTATGTTGATTGCAAAATGAGGGCTGTTGAAAAGTTGCAGTAGCAGCCAAAGTGTTCCCTGATTTCTGAAGTAACCAATTAAAATGCATACATCATTCAGGGGTAAAACTGAGAAAATGCACTCAAACCACTGGGAACCTGCAGTCACATATGCAAAGTTGTAACCCAGGATGCAGCAATGAATTACATGAATGTATATGTTTACAATACTTTGCTAAATGCACCATCTAAGAGTCTGCTGTGTTGAGAAAGAGAAATAAAACTAAGACTTGGTGTTGCAAAAGAAAAATTCTGCTTAACTGCTCTTGGTCTATATAAGTTGACTATTATTAAGATCCTGGGTACAAGAAGGGTAAGGTATCTTTTCTGTCCACAATTTTTTTTAAAAAAGGACTCCATTGCTGCGTCAGCTACACTTCACTTGGAAAGCTATTGACTTTTCCTTCCCGTTGCCTTTATTTTCTTCTGCAGGAGCACAGAGGGATGCAAGTCCAGGTGGGCACTGTGCCTTCCACTGATTATGCTGTGTAACACAGCAGGGAAACCTCTTATCTCAGGCTGGGGTTGCCTATTTAAGAATCTTTCTCTTTACAAAAGGTATAAGGTAGTAAACACAGCTGTACAAAAAGGTTTTGTATTTTCTTGCTGTTTGTTTTAATCTATTAAAATGATATAATTAAGGCAGGGTGCAAAAATATCTATAAAACTCTATTACCCACCTGAGTGCATATATTTGTGGGCCAGGTTTTAACCCAGCTCACAGCGATTGAATAATCTGAACGGATTTGACTTTAGAAGTGATTTTTTACACCTTTGCATACAGTGTTGTCAGATCATAAAAACACAGTGGCTTAGGATCAATGAACGTTAAAATTCTAAACTGATCTTGGAATTAGAATGTTATTAAAAATGACTTAAGCTTCAGTCTTGCTCCTTCCTTGCCAAAATTGGGTCATTGCTCTGAATTCCTGTCTGCCAATTACTTTTCTTTTAACTCCACAAGGGGTATTTTTTTAATTGGAATTTATGTATCTTTAAGAAGAATAAAGGTTTTGTAAATAGTATCACAGCCAAACCTTCTTTTCAAGAAGATGAAATCTGAGTTTAGGAGGAAGAATATGACTCAATTTCAGTTTGCAAAGACTTATAATAATATAATCCCATTTACTTCCTACTTAGATGATCTTGAAGTGTTTTCAGCTGTGGTATATTAAATTTGTCTCGTAGAGAATAGATTTGAGTGGATACTTAAGGCCTTTTCCTAAGCAGTTATGTTTAAGTTAAATGAATAAACACATTTTAATGTCTTAATTATAAAAACAAAATCTGCCAAAGTCTATGATCTGCACTATCATTTGGAAATAGACTGAAAATTCCTATTAGCTTGGAATTAAGCAGAAAATAGTTTCCCCCTCTGGGGATTTTTAATTTATTCAGAATATTTATATAATTGCCTGCTAGTGAATCCTCTGAGATTACTTTGTTGGAGATGCTCTTTAACTCCAAACACATTTTTCTTGAGGGCAGGGGGGTACCGTAATTAATTTCAGCATGGGAGGAATCTTTCTTTTTACTTATCCTTTCCATCACCTCCCCACACCCCCATTCCCTCACCTCCCTCCCTGGGTGACCTCACTGTCAATTCATATGGGTTCCATAGCATTTTGGCTTGCGCCTAGTTAGTTCAGCCTCACAAGTGCATGGGAAGAACTTTAAACCTCGGTGGCGAATTAAACAGTTTTGCTAACTCAGAAGATGAACCACCTCTGAATGTCAGTTCCAAGCCAGTATGCCTGGCTCTCTATCCAGAGACACAAAAGCCATTCAGCTGAGTTGCCAAAACCAATGACAACAACTTGTGATATTTTTTAAAGACTTCACCACCTTTGCAATCATCACTCCTGTTTTTTCATCTCATCGCAATTCATGGAAATGTGTCTTTTATCTTTTTTTTTTTTTTTGCGATACACGGGCCTCTCACTGTTGTGGCCTTTTCCGTTGCGGAGCACAGGCTCCAGACGCGCAGGCTCAGCGGCCACGGCTCACGGGCCCAGCCGCTCCGCGGCATGTGGGATCTTCCCGGACCGGGGCACGAACCCGCATCCCCTGCATCGGCAGACGGACTCTCAACCACTGCGCCACCAGGGAAGCCCGGAAATGTGTCTTTTATAGACAAACATCAAACTGAATATTTCAGAGCTCTTACCTTAAGTTATTAAATCATCTTTGTGCCCTAGCTCAAAGAAAAATGAAGCTCCATTGTAAATAAAATAATTACTCAGATCTATCTCTACAAAACATATGATGTAACCAGCTGTGTTTGTGTTTGAGATTTCTAGGATGAAAAGTACTCTAGATGGATCGTGATCAATAAAGACATAATAGGGCTTCCCTGGTGGCGCAGTGGTTGAGAGTCCGCCTGCCAATGCAGGGGACGCGGGTTCGTGCCCCGGTCCGGGAAGATCCCACGTGCCGCGGAGCGGCTGGGCCCGTGAGCCATGGCCGCTGAGCCTGCGCGTCCGGAGCCTGTGCTCCAAAATGGGAGAGGCCACAACAGTGAGAGGCCCGCGTATCGCAAAAAAAAAAAAGACATAATAACAGTGAACTGCTCAGAGCAGTTTCCGCTGAACAGATAAACAAAATAATAGACAAAGCATTGCAAATGAAAACTAAAATAAACCTCAAACCAGGGAAGGGACTTTTAAGACAGGTAGTCCACGAATTTAAAAAATTCTAAAATAAAGACTTGTTTACATCAAGTTTGCATATATGCTAGTATCATGTTATGGAGGTCATTTACATGAATTTCGTGCATCCAATTGATGAGTACAATTTTTTAATTAAATAAAATAGTAGCGTCCATATTAAAAAGATCATAATTTATAAACTAAATATTTTCAGGTGCTGTAATTTGTCTGAGCTTCAAGCCCAAAGGAAAGGATGCTCTACTTTTGGCACACCTATGAGTAAGTAGATTTCCAGATAGGTCAGAGGGAAAAAACTGAGTTAGCAGCTATTAAAATGATCCCCCCCTCCCCCGCTCCCCTGCCACGCCTTTCCAAAGCACTCTCTCTGCAAACTCAGAGTGGCACCATCTTTCCAGTTCCCGGGAGTAGTGAATCACCCTCAGTCTCTCCAGAGCCTCATCCAGTTAGAGGAGAGCCTGCTTCTTCAGAACTGTCTAGGAAACAAGGGTCACCCTCGATTGGTTCCAGTCATCCCAGAGCATGGTACTCCCCCAAATCGCTGGATTTCGTGCTAAAACCTAGGGAAAAAAGTGATCCGTTTGGAGGGGGGGAGGGGGAGAGGAAGAGTATGAATGTATACGGAGTAGCATAAAGGAACGAAAGGGCGTGGGAGTGGAGAGAAAGATCTGCTGGAAGCGGAGAGAAGGAAAGCCACGTGATAGCCGACTCGAACCCCAGGACAAACGGGGCGTTGTCCAGCCAGGGACTGTGAGCCTGGGAAGCGTTTGCCATTTGCACGCTGCTCCTCGCGGACACTGGGTGGCGCTCGTGGTAAAGACTTGCACTACTCTTAGGGCCCGTTTCCCCTCCACCGCCTCCCGCCGTTTGCAAAATTCGGCTACTAGGAGATGAAATTACTCACATTCTTCCTACGTGTCGCCTTGAGGAGAGCACTTCTGGAGAAGTTTGAAGCCGTGGGGCTGTTTCTCCACGGCTGGGCCTGTCAGTGGGTTTTGAAAGAGGTAACAGCGTCCGGCCCGCTGGCCTTAAAACAAAGTTCTGAGCCTTGGTATCACAAGCACCACAGTACCAGCAGAAGTTGCTACCCTGACAGCCGGGATACCCAACACGTGTGCGCCCAGAGCGTAGGTCCGAAGCGCCGGCCAGGCCCGGTGCCAGCCGCGCACAAAGCCACAATGACTCTAACGTGAAAGGAAATGGGACCATGTTGTGATCAGACCCGGGCTCCTTTTAACTTAGCTCTCCCTCTCCCTCCCGCTTCCTTTAAGGAAAGGAAGGGTAGGGGGAAGTGGGGTCAACCTAGAAAAGAAGCAGGACAAAGCAAGAAAGTCGATGCTCTGGACCTTCAGAGACACACGCAGGTTTGGAGGCCTCACCCAGCAGAAGCCTTTGCACAAGTGGCTCGGAGTCTGGCGTGAGGGCCACCACTTTAGGAACTGAGAAAAAGAAGTTAAATCCTTCCTTTTCGCCCCACTCCTTTTTGTCTTGTGTAAAACATGGGAAAGAATGTCTTTTTTTTTTTTTTGTCGGAGGAAAAATGAAATTTAGCAAGGTCTAGAATAATTTAACATTGTAACACTGTGTTTTCAACCGGATTTTGAACTTCTAAATTTTGTCCAAATTCTGCAGCTTCCAATCCATCCAGATTGGAATCTGCCTTCTCAGCAAGGTCTAAGGACATTGCTATGAACATTCGATTTAGCATAACGGTATTGACCTCATTTCCTGCCACGTAATAACTTTTAAATCTATTTAAAAAAAGTAGAGAGTGCCAGGGTGGGGCTGCGGGGATACGGTGGGGTGCTGCAGAAGGCCGCCTGCTCCCCAAACCGGGAGGTGCTTTGAACCATCCCTGGCATTGCTTTGGGGAAGCGATTCATGTAATTAAATGGCAGGATGCGTGTAAGGTGACTCGATGGGCGCCAAGAACTTCTCCGGAGCAGAGGCCAGGGCCGCAAGCCTGCTGCGGTCTGCAGTGTTTCCCCGAAGCCCTGTGGTCCTTCTCAGCCAGAGCCTAGCGGGTGAACGGCCGTGCCGACATCCATAGCATGGGGTGAGGATGGGCGGACAGCCTTGGCTCTGTTTAACTGAGCTTCTATCTCAGAGAAGTCTGGGGCGGCACAGGCCGCAAGCAGGGACTCGGGCGGGTGTGGGAGGAGGGGCGCTGTGGACCCCGTGACACACACCTTCCCTTCCCTGTTTGCGCCAGAGCTGAAGTTGCCCCCGGAGGGCTATGCGACAATAGCTGTGGTTTTACGGCGCCCAGAGGCAGGGAGTTGGTGCACATGTGGCTGCTCGGCTTTGGAGTTTCGGAGCGAGGCTGGCCTCCTGCTCCGAGTTCCGGACCCGCCCCCACCCCTCGGCTCTCCTGCTAGGCTGTTTTTGGGCCAAAATAGCTCCACAGCCAAAGTGAGGCTAAACTAAGACTAGACACAACTAATGTAGACGTTTTCTTCTTCGGTTGGGTCGGGGGTGGGGCGGGGAAGGGATGAGGCGGTGATGAGAAGCCAGACTGTTCCACCCTGGATGTCGGGTGGAGCTCCCAGGTTCCGGGTCTTAGAACCCCTGGAGGAAGGTGCTGGGAGGGCCCAAATTAGGATCCAGCTCCTGGAGTGTCCTATTTGAGGGGAGAGGAAGTGGGTGGTGGTAAACTGACTAATGTTAAATTTCTAAACTCCCAGCTAGATCACCACTAGAGCAAGAGTGACACTTTGTGAAAGGCAAACTCTGGATCCCAAATACCAAGTGTTTGATTCCTGAGCCTTTTCTCCCTTTGCATATGAGCTAAGATGCTTTCACTGCAAGAAATAAAGGGATTGAGGGTACAGGAATCCGGACCCTGGGAAATGGAAAAGCAGGCCCTCAGTGCCACCGCCATGGAGCTGGAAGAGGGAAATCCATGGGCTTCACCCAACTTCCCCAAAGAACTTTTATCTGTCTACTTCCCAGTGTTCTTGGGGTTCCCATTAGTCCTGTGAGGACAAGTCATAAGTAGACCATTCACTTTTGCAGGAATCTTTGACCACTGAACACAGAATTACTGATCCTCTATTCCACCAGCAACCAAATAGACTAGAATATCAAACAAAATGTGGGGCTGCCCGCTCCTCTTGGGGACCAGCAATTTGGGAGTCATTAAGTTATTTGTGCTTAAAACAGCGATTTTTTAAGTCATTGTAGGGATTTGGGCTTGCAGGAACTCTCTCTGCCATTAAGAGTGCATTCTTGAGCATCCTTGTCTCGCCCTTTTCTGAGAAATAACTCATCTCGGGCAAAGGAAGTGCTTGCTGCAAATTTGTCTGTCTTTTCCCAAATCACAAATTTTCAACACATGTAAATTACAGCTTGGCTCCCAGTACCCCACTAAAAATACTGTTCTCATCAGTTTCTTCTCACCTTTATCCCACATCCCTGCTCCCTGCCCCACTTTGATTCCCCATTTCAATATTAGTGTTCAATCCACATTCGCCCCTGATGCAGCTAGAGGCTGGCTGGGAGGTGCAGAGCGTGGAAGACCGTAGTCGACCTCATCCCCAAAACATGTGCATTTTCTGAGGCTGCTGATTGGAACACATTGTCTCCAGACAGTACAGAGCTGGGTGTTGGCGCTTCTGCGTTGTCTTTAGTATTCACTGAAAACAGATTGCCTGAGGACCCCCTCTTCCCCCAGCAAGCAACAACACACACGCGCACACACACACACACACACTCCCCCCCCCTTCATTTTTTCTCCCTCTTTTTTTTAAGCAATGCTTTGTTGTGCTAAAACTAGTTGGACGAGTTAGGGTGTTGCTGCTGCTCCTGAGGCCCTGGCCAATGGAACCCGATCCACCCCGCTGTGCGTAAGCGCGCAATTAAGGATTTAACCAAGGCTGTGCTGCGCCTCAGCCAGCAGTCAGCCTGCCGGAGACAGAGCCTCCAAGACTCCCAGCCTCCTCCTCGCCGCCGCCGCCGCCAGTCCTCCTCCTCCTCCTCTTCCTCCTCCTCCTCCTCCCTCGCTCCCACAGCCATGTCTGCTTAGACCAGAGCAGCCCCACGGCTAACTCGGGCAGCCGCCGCCGCAGAGCAGCAAGGACAACCGCCGCCGCCAGCGAGCGATGACAGGAGTGTTTGACAGAAGGGTCCCCAGCATCCGATCCGGCGACTTCCAAGCCCCGTTCCAGACGTCCGCAGCCATGCACCATCCGTCTCAGGAATCGCCAACTTTGCCCGAGTCGTCGGCTACCGATTCCGACTACTACAGCCCCACGGGGGGAGCCCCGCATGGCTACTGCTCTCCTACCTCGGCTTCCTACGGCAAAGCGCTCAACCCCTACCAGTACCAGTACCACGGCGTGAACGGCGCCGCCGGCAGCTACCCCGCCAAAGCTTACGCCGACTACAGCTACGCCACCCCCTACCACCAGTACGGCGGCGCCTACAACCGCGTCCCGAGCGCCACCAGCCAGCCAGGTACGGGGGCTGGGGGTGGGGACCGACACAGGGGGAGCCAGGATCAGGGAGGAGCGAGATGAGGTGGGAGATCCGGGGCCGCGCCGTCCACTGCAGTGCGGGCTCACCCGGCGGAAGGGAGTAGGGGCCGGGACTCTGCAACCAAGAGAGGTTCCCGAGCCAGCATTTTAGAGATTCTTAGTAGAAGAAGCCCGCGGGGGAGTTCGGACCAGCGTCTCTCCTCTCTGGTACCCTCGGGCGACCCCTGAGCCGCTGGATTCCCAGCTTGCCCGTTCGGAAGCCGGCGAAGCTGGAAAGCGGGTAGGGGTGGAGAGGGGAAAGAATCAACCAGCCTGAGCGGCGTTTACGTAATGAACGGAAGGTTATTTGCTGGATGTTAGGGTAAGCGTGCTCGAGGAGTGGGAGTGGAAGGCTGCCCCAAAGACTGCGGGCATTAGTGTGAGAGCAGCTGCGAGCCAGCGTGGTGCGGGTACCCGGAGCGCGCGGGGTGGGGTGGGGGCCGGAGAGCTGTAGCCCGCCAGAGGAAGAGCGCGCCGAGAGCCTTGCGGTTTCTCCAAGGCATTTCCCAAAACAAAAAGCCATTTGAAGGCGGAGGAGGGTTGCTGAAGGGTCACGTTATTGGAGCAATATTTTCTTCCTTCTCCCTTAGATGCCTACAATTTGTTTCTCCTTCCCATCTCCTTTTGCGTCTGCCTTGAAACTTAGTTGGAGAGTTTAAGAGGGTTAGTGAGCTTGGGCAGTAAGAGAGGTATGAGGTCTCCTAGGAGAGGTTTTGCTGGTCAGGTTTGATCTCTTCCCACCAGCACATTAATAATCCTGCTAATATTAGCATCCCTTGCTCTGGCAGAATCGAGACCACAGCCCTCATCCTCCACCGTTCCTCTCCTAGGAGCTCGCCACACACACACACACACACACACACTCCGAGGAGAGGTTCTCCGCCCCTTGCAGAGATGGGCACTTTTGATAAGATGGTACTTTTGTGAAAGGGGACTTGTGGCCCCAGGGCACGTTTGTAAAACACGCGTTCCGAGAGTCTTTTTTCTCCCAAGTCTATACTCACAATTCTGCTAAATTCGTCCTGACCTGCCGCCCCTTTCCTACGAAAACACCCCACCGCGGATTCCTTTTCAAATTGTATTGGAACTATAACTCCTGATAAACTTTAAAAGACTGCGGGGAGGGGGGGCGGGTGGAGGGGGGAGGCGTGTCTTCGTTCCTTTCAGTGTCTCTGAACTTCGTGCATAAATGAAAGATTTTTTTTCTTTTGGCCAAGAACTTATTAAGTCTATTTGTAAAAGAAACCAGACACATCTGTGCCCTCGCAGATCTGCAGGGAGATTATGGGGGCTGCATAATCGGCCCTCTGTCTGCGGCGGCTCGGACGGCTTGCTGCTGAATTGAGGGAGCATAGTTTGCTTGTGGGTCTTTGAACTTTGGAGACCTCGGTTAGCGTCTTCCCTGCCCATGCGTCTGGCCTCTGCGGGCGCCCGAACAGACGCTGACATAAGGGGGGCCGCGGCCCCGGGCCTCCCCCTTGAATCCCCGGGAGCGGCTGGCCAGACTCACCCAAGAAACGTCGGTGAACACAGGGTGGGCTTGAAAACGAATCCGGGTGAAGCAGGAACCGCTGCAAGGGCTAAATCCCGGACGCCGAGAAAGGAGTTTTGCTGTACAAGGCGCCTTGCACAAACCCAGGAGAACCTGAATAAACAGAGTAGGGAATTAATCAGGCTACCTGGCTTTTCCACGATGGGGAGAAAGGAGTCTCGTGAAGCAAAGGTGGTGATATGGGGAAAAGAGAGTGAAGGCTGCGTGGTAGTAAATTCAAGGAGTGTATTTGCAAGTTCTGCAAAAGGGCCAGTCTGCCGACAACTCTAACAGGGTCTGTTTTGATTATTTAGAGAAAGAAGTGGCCGAGCCCGAGGTGAGGATGGTGAATGGCAAACCAAAGAAAGTTCGTAAACCCAGGACTATTTATTCCAGCTTTCAGCTGGCCGCGTTACAGAGAAGGTTTCAGAAGACTCAGTACCTCGCCCTGCCCGAACGCGCCGAGCTGGCCGCCTCCCTGGGACTGACGCAAACACAGGTAAATCCGGCCGCGGCTGGGCCAGAGCCCCGCCTGGGCTGCAAGCCTGGCTTGGCCGCGGGGTTTGGTCCCGGCGGGCTGGAGCCGATTCAATAGGGCCCGCGAGAAACTCACAGACAGAAAGACACTGACCCCGCGCCCTTCCCTCTAGGAGTCAGGCCGGGTGTCGCCGCCGTGCGACGGTAGGGATGGGATGGAGACCGCGAGCCCCACCCCTTCGAGCCTCGGGCGTTGAGGGGCCGGTTTCCTAGGCTGGAAACAAGGGGAGGGTTGTTTCTAGCACACTCTCGAAGCTTTGAGAAACTGTCTGGTTCTCTGCACAATGCAGAGCGTCTCGGGATGAGCGGGGCCCGGGGGTCTCTCGGTGGTCTTAGGCCGCGCGCAAGCCGGGAACGTCGCCTGCAGCCGGAAGAGCTGACGGGTCACGCCCTGCGCCTGCGGAGCTTTAGGCCGCAGCAGCCTGATTTTCCGAGGTGGGAGGGCGCGGTTGTACGCGGAAATCTGCCCTGGATAGTCCCGTTCCCTTCACTCCCACCCCAGCCCCACGGGGGTCTTTGGAAGAATAAAGAATGTCATCGGAGCCGAGGAGGGAGTGAAAGGGGTCGGTCGGGAAACGGGGAGACCGCTCCTTGTCCACCACACTCGCGCGCGCGCGTAGCCCGTCTCGCGCCTGTAGCTCACCGGGCCCTGGCGGTTGTTCTGGAGACGTTCGTGGCGCCGCTTTGCAGGCCCTCCGCGCAGGCCTACCCGTGCGCGCTCGCGGCCGCGGACACTCGCGCCCCCTCCCCCGGCCCCAACAAAAGACAAAAGCCTGGGGGTCCTGCCCCAGCAGCAGCCAACAGGGCGCCCTCTGGGGCCCGAGATGCAGGCTTTGCCCCCGGCCCAGCCCCTTGACCGTGGGCCGAGAACTGCGGGGAGACGCCAGGGCCTGGCCTGCTGGGGGCCGAAATCGCCTCCAGTTGCCGCCCTGGGGGAGGCGCGCGGGCAGCCTCTGAGTGTCCCGGTAACGTGTGCCTTTGTTCCCCCACCCAGGTGAAAATCTGGTTTCAGAACAAAAGATCCAAGATCAAGAAGATCATGAAAAACGGGGAGATGCCCCCGGAGCACAGCCCCAGCTCCAGCGACCCTATGGCGTGTAACTCGCCTCAGTCTCCGGCGGTGTGGGAGCCCCAGGGCTCGTCCCGCTCGCTCAGCCACCACCCTCATGCCCACCCTCCGACCTCCAACCAGTCCCCCGCGTCCAGCTACCTGGAGAACTCGGCTTCCTGGTACCCGAGCGCGGCCAGCTCAATCAATTCCCACCTGCCGCCGCCCGGCTCCTTACAGCACCCGCTGGCGCTGGCCTCCGGGACACTCTATTAGACCGGCCGCTTTCTCTTGCTGTCTTTTTTGGGACTACTGTGTTTTTGCTGTTTTAGAAAAATCATTTAAAAAAAAAAAAAGGAATTCATATGGGGAAGTTTGGAAAACAGAAACAAAAAAGATTCATGTATAAAGCTTCTTTTGCATGTAAGTTATTGCATTTCAAAGGACCCCGTCCCCCCTTTTTTTACAGACGAACATTTTTTGCGCAACTGTGGACACTATCAATAGTGCCTTGAAATCTATGACCTCAAATTTTCAAAAGACTTTTTTCAATGTTATTTTAACCATGTAAATAAGTGTAGATAGAAGAATTAAACTGTATATTCTGGATAAATAAAATTATTTCGACCATGAAAGCAAAATGCTTCTAAAAAATACTCCATTTGCCCCACTTACAATGGGCTAGTGACATTTTATGCAGGCAATTAAAGGAAGACAAGCTCTGCAGAGATCCAACAAGGCAAAAGGGAACACAGAAACTGGCGGCTGTGTAGATGCAGAATTGTAGATGTGTATACGTTGGATGCTGTACTTTATATGTCTATATACATATGTGGCCTGTTTAGAGTACTGCCACATAATATACATTTAGGTGTTTTTTGGCCTAACCACAAAAACGTTTAGATAATTTTAAGTTTAACCCCAAATTGTTTCAGGTAGAAAGTAATGCTGGAATCTAAATACAGCCCTCCCTGTGTGTAAGAAAGCAGCAGAAATCCCTCAATAACCACTCTGAATTCTAAGCTCAAAGCAATTATGGTGGAGACTGCCCCCCTCCCCATCAGCCTCTGTGTATTGCCAGAGCAATTAGACAAATTACACTCCCTTCAAAGGGAGCTTCCAGAGATAAGAAAATGAAAAAAAAAAAAAAGAAGAAAAAGAAATTTCCCCTTCTATTACATTTTTTTAAAAACCTGAAATGTTTGCAGTGTGGCAAATTGTAGTGCCTTGAACTCAGTGTATGATTATAAATGTATCTGAGCTCTTTCACAAGAGGAAAGGATCACAGGACTTGAAAACAATGATGGACCTAAATCAGTAGGCCAAGCAGGGCATGTGTGTGTAGGGGGGATGCATTCGTTCTGCCAAGAGAGGGAATTATGAGGTGGAGGAAAGGAAGGAAAGTATTGTGGCCTTGTGTTGATTTCATATCATGTGAGACAATATTCCAAACATAAATTACTTCCTTCATCCTCTTTACCGCTCTGGTTTTTTCAGGAAGGAGCTCTCTCTGCTTTGCTTTTACATAAGACAGTGGCAAAGCAGGTTCCAAACGATGGGAAACTGCATCTGTTTGCAGGGATTTCTCTTTTGTGAAGGCTTCTCTGGGGCAGAGAGGAAGGACTTGCAGCACCCCTGGCCTCTGTCGTGTCTTTCTCCCTGCACCTCTGCATACAGACATCAACAGTGTGACCAGAGCTACAGACTGGGTCTAGAGCTGTACTCCCAGGCCTGAATTGTGGGTGTCTTTTTGACTATCCTTTAGTTCACCCGGCTCTGTTTCCTTGGGATACCAAGGGAAATCGTTTGTTGGAAATTACAAGATGCGTGAGATATATTTTACAGCTAGGAAGTCAGCAGCAATAAATTTGACAAAATAGTTTTCTTGGGCGGGGGTGGGGGCGGGGGCGTGGGGGGAAGATTAGAACGTAAAAATTTACATCCTGTCATCTGAGGACTTCTGAGAAGGTCCTTCCAGGATTGGGAGACTAGACCTGAAAAGGCACGCTGTGTGCCCTGAGGGGAATTTACCTGTGTGCTCTCTCTCCTTCTCTTTCTCTCTCATTCTCCTTTCCTATCCTCGTCTCCTTCCTTCTCTTCCCCTTTCCTTTCTAGCCTGCCAATTTAGAAAGACCTTGGGGGGATTTGATGGTTTGCCGGTCTTGAGAGGCACCCTGCCTGGCTCCGGGGCGGCGCATGGGCCGCGGCCAAGGCTGTGGACCCCTCCTCCTCCCCCACCCCCAAAGCGCTTCTCTTCTCGAAGCTTCTCGCCCCCACCCCACCCCTTCGTTCCCCTCCAGCCCTCCTTTCTCTGAAGAAGGTCCGGATGGCGACGCGCTTGGGGGAAAGCCGTGCGGAGCCCACTTTGTTTTCTGCGCTGGCAGAGAACAGGAGGATGAGGGGGAAAGGTAGAGGGATCCATTTCCTGCTTTCCATTCTTGGCTTGTAAGGAGTGCGGGAGTTTCCATTGCACCGAGAGCCAGCGCTTTACGTCTGGTGAATCCAGCTGAGAGAAACCCTTCCCCCCCCCCCCC
>NW_006777108.1:1386255-1406364 GCF_000442215.2 Lipotes vexillifer
TTCCCCCTGCGCTGGAACCCCTCGCCGCCCCCGGGTGCGTGTTCGCGAAGGTTGGAGGGGGCGCACCCACTGGGGGCCTGAGTGGCAAGAATGTGCTTGGAGCACACTCTTTACCTTTCTACACGTGGAGAGGGCAGATATTTTTCCAGCCGTCCCCATCACCTCCCCTCCTCTTTCCTGCTTTGAAAAGGGGATCCCTTCACTACCAGCCCCGATCGGCCGGCGCGGTCAAGCGGAGGGAAGCGCGAGTTCGGACTCTTCCCGGAAAGAAGAGGGAAGCTCTTCTTTAACGACCACCCCGCCACCCCCAGCCTTGACACTGCTTGTTGTTAAGGACACCAGAGCCTCGTTGCGACGCGGGCACGCATGACGCCGCGCGGACAGACTAGGTTTCAGGATTCCTTCCCTTGTGCTAACCTCACTTCTTCCACTCGCAACGGCCTCTTCTCTCTCGCGGTTTTTTTTTTTTTTTTTAAACTTGGTCCGGGAGCCGTGGACAAAAATATTCTGGCAAACCAGTCTGCAGCGGGTTTTCCCTGGCACCGCGGGGATTCTCCCTGGGGAATTTAACTCCCTGCAGTCCTGCGCCCAAGGATGTAAAAATAACAGCTCCTCAGCAAAGGCTAAAAATATCCGTGTGATGTTCCTCTCCCTTGCCCTGGCTTCCACCCTCCCTCCTTCTCACCATTGTTTATCTCTATATCTAATATAAACATGTACCACTCCCCAGCATAGTCCCGGTCTGCCCGACCCCACTCTCCTGACCTCTGCCTGCCCCTTCCGGTCCCCACTTGCTAAGCTCTCAGTCTAGTGCTCCCAAGATGTCAAGCTCACCCCAAGATTTAATTTTCTTTTCCGTGGGCTTCTTCACCGCGCCCCCCATACTCCCAAGCTCCTATCCCCATCTTCAGACCACCTCACAAAGCCCAGGAGGCCGAGGGCATGCTGGCAGCCAGGCCCAGTATGATTCTTTGGTGCCCTGTCCGCCTCCTGGACCATCCTGTAAAAGAGCAGATAAATTGGCCTTTGTTTGAGGCTCGCGTTGGGCTAGGCGGATTTCTGCCCTTACTCCCCCGCCCTTTTTCCTGGCGGCCACCTCCTTGTGGAACAGGGGGCGGCCTGGGGAGCCGAGAGAAGCCGCATTCCTGTGGGTGCCAGGCGGCTCCAGTGCTGAGCCACAGGGCCTGAGACACACACACAGAGGAACCCGCAGACCTCGTTGCCCTTGATCTCGCTCCCTCTCTCTCCCTCCGGTTGGGGCACCCACCCGGGAGCCTGTCCACCCACACTCGGATCCACCCAGGTCTCGGCCTCGGGCAGGAGCGTGTTGACCCGCACACCCGACACACGCACGCACACCCCCCGATGACACAGGCACAGGCTAGGCCGGGATCTCCCCGCCCATGCCAATCCTCTCTCTCCCGCCCCTTATCCCACAATCCCAGACGCGCCGGCTGGCCTCCTTTGGCTTCTTTGATCCCACCGGACGCCCCACGGCTCGCGCCGTCCTGGCCGCGCCGTCCTGGGAGTCGCCCTTAGCGCGCCAAGGCCAGGCGGTGCTCGGCTCCTCCCAGCGCGCTCTGAAGCTTACTCCGACCTTGACACCACTCGGCCTCCAGAGCTCCCCAGCCCTAAGCGCGAGGGATGCCTCCTGGAACGCTGCCCCTTGCCCCTCTCACGCCCCCCAGCGCCTCCTTTTATTCTAAGAGAGGGACCTTTAGGGCTCCCCAACCGTCACCCCCTCCCCGCCCCGTCCCGCAACCCCTCGGATCGCGCGCCTGCCGCTGGCCGCTGGGATCCCGCCAACCCCGAGCTCTCGAGCCCTCCCCGGAGGCACGCCCTGAGGACAGACGCCCTCCGGCACCTCTGGGAAGCGCGCCACACCGGCGGATCCGCCTGCGGTCACCCCTGTCCTCCGCCCTTAAGCACCCCCTCCCACAGCGGCTGGGCGAAGGTTCCCGCCTCCCGGGAGGTTGGGGAGGGGGCGCTGCGGCTCGCGCTCCCAGGTTGCCTGCGAGCGCTGCACACTGTACTTGGTTTTTCCATGGTCCCAGCGAACTCTGGGCCTCGAAAACAGCCCAAATAGTGGTAGCACATACGGGATTGGCTACATATTTTTCTACGCAGCTCAGTCCCCCCCACCCCCGCCCCACCCCCGCCGCATCCGCGTTTTCTTTTACATCTGACAAGCTTTAGGTTCCCCTGTGGTACAGGGCAGAAAGTATACACACAAGAGTATCGACTGCGGAGGGGCGGGGGAAGACTTCCCTTTCAATCATCCAGGGCTGCCGGCTGTAATGTAATAACCTGTTTTATAGGTCGAGCTCTAACCGTAAAGATAGGAACCGAGGGAATTTACATGAATCTCTCTTTAAAAGAGAAGAGAGTCCTGATTTGCAGCCATTGTTTCTGCTCTTTTGTTCGCTGGGACTCCGTATTTACTTCTGATTTATGGGGATCCGAAGGAGTCTCTTTGCCAAAAACGCACGTATTATTGAGTCTGTTCCACATCCTAAACCAAAATTTATATAAAACCGTGAAATACCACACATTACGACCTTTCGCCACAAGAAGGGGAAAAAATGGCTTCATAACATCATTCTACACACACACACACACACACACACACACACACAAGTTTCAGTGAAGATTCTCTTGTCAAATCTCCACCATGCACAGTCTAGTGTACTTTTTTTTTTAAGAAGTAGGTGGAGGTGAAGGGCGGTAGACAGTACCCAAGCTATGATTTATTTTAAAGCATTTTTTTTTCTTGGAAAGGCGACAAGAAGCCACTGGAAGCTTGTTGTCATTCAAGGACTATTTCTGCCGTTTGTCATTTGCAAGATGGGAAAGAGGGCGGGGGAAGAGGCAGGATATGGACTCAACTTTCATCTATAAACAGGGGTCACTAAACAGGGGACATTTCATTATTGCCCTTAAATTCACAGGAGCTAGTAAGCCTGCTTGCCACCCTGCAGGGTGGCCCTGGCTGGGCAGCTCCAGGGTCTGTGAGGTGGTGGGAGGAGGGAGAATCATCACACACTGTCCTACAGGCTGGAAAAGATGCCCAGGAAATTCTCTGTGCTCATGGTGGGAAAATTGAACTCCTAGGAATTTGTGGGCTTTAGGTGTCCCCGACCAGGACATCCCCACCAGGAAACAGAACTGGACTCCAGAAGTTTCATCCTGGCCGGGGTTCATCGTCCTCATCCTCAGGAGGCAGCAGCTGGAACCCAAGGTTTGCTTTCACTCTGGAACCAGCACAGCACCCCAGCCTCTCTCCAGACTCACTTGCTGTAATTCTCCAACTCCCTCTCTCCTCAGTCCCTCCATAGTTTAAGGAGACTGACCTTGCTCTTTTACAACCATATCTGGGGCAGGGACAGTTCTTTAACAAAAACACCAGACTTTCTGGAATACAGAAAGAAGTACATCAGTGACTTGTAGCAAAAGAATCAGCTGGACTGGTTTACATGAGAAGGGGAGTGTTAATAAATAAAAGTCAGTGATAGGATTAAAGGCAACAGCTGGCGAAGCCGAGTGGAGGAGACAGCTTCCCAGCCGGTTTTATTTAATTAGCAGCAATTAATACATTTTCTGCTAATATCCTTTAGAACTCTCAGTGACTTGTTCCCAGTGAAAGAGAATGGAGATGAAGCTTAGGAACACTTACAAACACCCAGGGCGTTTTACTCTGATGACAAGAGAGATTGCAAATTCATTTTTAAAAATGTTCATAAACAAATGACAGGCACATTCTGAGGCTGCCTTGATGGAAACAATGGTGAAATTGACAAATGGTCTTTGCTTGGGGGAGGGGCACTTTTTTTGTTTGTTTTTAAGTGAAGATAATGCCTTAGCAGAGAGAAGGGGGAAGGGGGGGAAAGACAAGTTTAAAAAAAAAGAAAGAAAAAGAAAAATTATTTCAGACTCCAGGCAGCAGCAGATGTAGAAGCCCTTGCAAACACATCAGCCTTACACATATTGAAGATTTGGACACGTAATGCTTCAGACCACTGATCTGCTATTTTCTTAATTCCCGCTCTTCTTTTTCCATATGAATCAAACAGTCTTTTGTCCTTCAGGGTTTGATTTGATCGCTACTGTTCACATTTCACTTTTGTATTTTCCTCTTCCTATACCATTACTCATTGAGTGCCCTGTGAAATTACAATCGTACATTTTCAACTCAGCAACCCATTTGCCGTGCAAAAATAGGGTCTAAATAATGGCTGAATTAGCCCTACTGGACAGTTTCAGATGTAACACTCTGTAATAATTATATTGCAGGCTGGATTAGGATGCTATTATCATAATCTGGACGTTTACAATTATCTGTAATTTGCAAAGATGCGCCAGGTCTTGATTACAGCAGTTTTCTTTTTTTTGTATCACGCTAACCATCACTAAACAGTGACAGTAATAACAGCTAATTTTGCTGGCAATATAAGAGGTGCTGGGGTGTGCAAACAATTTCACACCTGGATGTGCTCACTCAACCAAGAATATAGAGAAAGAGCTTCTGCCCTGAGACTCAGAAAAATATTCTCCTCTGCTTCTGTTCAGTATAGATTTCTAGACCCTGATTACTGCTTAAGAGATATTCACTGGGGGTAAGTTTTTATTTCTTGCATACTTCAAGACACAGTTCATATTTCTCTTCTCACACTTTCCAAGCTATATGTGGTGCTGCTGTGATTTATTATGGACTGCAACTTTGCTTTAGAGATGTTTTAGAATTCTGACCTTTTATCCCCCTTAACAGTAGAAGAAGGGTGGTCGTTCTGGTGAGTAAAAGGATTTGGGTGAGAATGGGATCCTTAAGAACTCGATTGTCTTTCTTGCTTTCTGTGCTGTTGATATTTGGTGCAGCTTGTGACTAGAGACTGGGAAATGGACCGGGTTTCTGTGAGGTATGGAGGGAATCTTCTGGAGATTCCAATCTAAAATATATTTGAAAAGTTGTTACTCAAAGCTAGTCCTAGACGAATCCATTGAGGTCTTTACATGTGGCGATGATTTTAAGTTTGGGGGCGTTGAGAGAGCAAACGGAGTTCGCGCAACAAGTGCTCCTTTAGCATCACGGGTATGCGGACATCGGCAACGGCAGGTGTAGTCTGAATCTCTCGACTTTATAGCCCCTTTGACGCCTTCCTCCATTTGGGAGAAAGTTTCCGGAATAACTGGCCTCTGAAACCCTTTAGGGCTGCTTTGCGGTGCTTCTGCCTCAAGCTGGGGGTGGGGGGAGGGGGAAGGGGTGGGATGCCGATTGTAGAGCTGTTGCCCACGAGGCCCAAACGCCGCGACCTTGGGGTTGGAGGGGCACGATTGGCTGAGACGCAGAGCCGAGCTGCGGAGCCAGGGAACCAGTTTGATTTAGGAATGCACCCGAGGAAGACCCTCGCAAGAAGCGGTGCAGTTCTATCTATAGATGACGCTGTTTCCTGACCCAGTAGATGCTGGAAGCAGCTAGAGATGTTAAGTGCAGGAGCCTGAGAAATCTTTGGTTCCCTCACCCCAATGCAGAAAAGTCTTTCTCCAGCGGCAACCTTTGGACGAAATTTTGTCAAAAGATAATGAAATGCTTATTGGCGCCGAGAAGAAAATTTCCCCTTCACCCTCACCACCCATGCAGCTACTGTTCTTTTTTTTACTTGGAAAATATGGTCAGAACGAGGTTCTAGAACTCGAACTCCGGGGAAGTTCGAACGTGGGGAGGCGTAGTAGGCACCGAGACTGGGCGCTGCCTTCGCCTACGCCCCTCCTACCAACCCTTCTCTGGGGAATCACTTTACTATGGGGTCAGTACATTCTAAAGAGAGAAAATGTTAACCCTTGAGGTTCAGAGGACCCAGAGGAAGCCCAATTCCAAAGCCAGTTCTGGGGAGGACCCCTTGGTAGAACTTCCTGTTTAATTAAACTCATATTAAGAGGTAGAAAGAACGAGACAGGAGCAACATGATAACACCTCCAATGCGTTAAAATGCATTTTCTGGGTTTCAGAATTCCATGCACTCACAGTGGTTTGGCATGTGTCTGGTGAATTTTTTTTTTAAAGAAAAATTAGTGTTGGTTTCGATGTATGGTAGCTTTCTCTCTAACGTAATTTGAATAATTCAGCAAAGCCCCACTACCAGCTGTATTTCTGCAGCCTCTTCCATTCTTTTCAGCATTATAATTTTGGTTAATTTTCAATTTTAGGTCCTACGTCTCTGCAATTTGTGTATGAATAACAGAATAATTTCCCTCTTTTGTTTCGCCTTTCCTGTTCCTGAATCTAAATAAAGATGGCTTTTTAGTATTAAAAGTGGAAGAAAATTACAGGTAATTATCTTTGACGGTAAAAACGCTGTAATCAGCGGGCTACATGAAAAATTACTCTAATTATGGCTGCATTTAAGAGAATGGAAAAAAACCTTCTTGTGGATAAAAACCTTAAATTGTCCCCAATGTCTGCTTCAAATTGGATGGCACTGCAGCTGGAGGCTTTGTTCAGAATTGATCCTGGGGAGCTACGAACCCAAAGTTTCACAGTAGGAAGGGGGAAAAAAGAAAAGAAAACATTTTTCCTAATGTAACAATACGAATGCTAGAAAATGACAAGACTGATCGGTTTTAAACCATTCTGAAGACTGACTGAGCGTGGAAGTTGCTCAACAAAAAAAGGAACGGGTATATTGGTAAGTAGTCTTTGCTTTGTGTCTAATTATAGTGACTGTCCTTTTGCACGACTGTATGTCGCTGTCATTATATGGAGCACTCTGAGTATCTCTATTGACTTCTGATAAATGGCTCAGTGGTTTCAAGGTTCATAATTTGAAGGATGCCCAGGTCTGTAGCCATTAATTCTCGCAGTATGGGGCTTCCTGCTTGTGTGACGAAAGGACTTTTCATTTTCATTATTTCTGTGCTTTCCACAAGATCGGAAGGATGTATTTCTTCCAGGATCGTGTATTTTCCTATCTAGCTAGCTTGCAAAGCGTTGTAAACATGAAGTAGTCATAACTGTGCATTTACTTTCTGTTTTTTTCTTTTATTCTTTCCTCTTTTTTTTCTGTTAAAAAAAAAGCTGCTTCCAAACAAAGACAAATACAGCTGTATTATTTTGGCTAAGAAAAGGGAAAGGAGAATACTCAGTGTCAGCACTGGAAACTATTGGATGTCTAGAGGTTAACCTGGGGTTAGATCATTCTAATGATTTTTTAAAATAGATAAATATGTAGAAATTACAATAAAAATATAATATATAAAGGAAGCTGAGAAAACATCCATGGTTAATGTTAAAGTACTTAAGACAAAGGCTAGTGCTGCAAACTGCTATCTTTGCAGGCATTTGATGTTTATATATAGGGTTTCCCATATTAGGAAATAGGAATTCTTTTAAGAGTGATAGAAAATATACTGGGAGGGAGGGAGGAGGGGGTGGTGAGATAGAGACACACAGAGAGAAATATACAGGACACTCCCAGCGTTTTGTGGCTTTTACTCCATATATGAAAGAAGACAAAAACATACAAAGTATATGTACAACTAAAATTCAACAATATATACAGAAATGTTTCTTGATATAAATGTCCCTATTAGCTTAGTGAATGCCACCAATTCACCTAGTAAAGATGTCAAAGCAATAGAATGGTGATTTTGGTTGTTTCCTCTGTCTTTCCTGATTCCAGTTCAGGGTTTGGGGGTAGGGGTGGGGGAAAAGTGGTTTTGTTTTGTTTTGTTTAAATCATCATTCTTGCTCATTGCATTTTGATAAAACATGCAGCGTTCCCTCTGTGGCAACGTTCTAATCTTACGGCTGATTGTTCCTTAGAGTAGGGCTGTTATGTGAGGGTTTCTTTTTACTTTCCTTCCTTCCTTCCTTCCTCCCTCCCTCTTTCTTTCTCTCTTTCTTTTTTCTTTCTTTCTTTTTTTCTTTCTTTCGTTCTTTCTTTCTTTCGTCAGTCTGGGATTGTAAATAAAAATGCAGGAGTCCGAAATGCTTCTCTTTCATCATGTAATGTCTTAAGCTCATTAAACAAGTAAAAACGCTGCCATGTTTGCGCAGATTCTTCTGGTGGGGGAAAATGTCTGTTAAAAAAAGTCCTTTTGATGGATATACTCCCAAAGAGAAAAAGAGGCTCAGAGCCTGGATCCCAAGGGGTAAGGAAAAATATCCTTACAGTGAGAGGTTTCAGGAGTGCTGGCATAGAAACCAGCCCCCCCCCACCCTCTCTCTACCTCTATCTCTCCTCTCTCTCTAAGACGCAAAATCAATTACTGAGGCTGCTCAAGGGAAAAGGCAGATGAAGAAAGGAAATGAAAAAAAAAAACGTGGGAAGGAAGGAAGGAGGGAGGCAAAAAAAGGAAGAGAGTGAGAGAGAGAGAGACAGAGAGAGGCTGAGGGGAAGGGAGAGGAGAGAGAGAGGGAGCAAGCACCCAGACGGTCTGGCCACACATAAGAGTCCTCCCAAGCCTGCTCCTTGGCTCGGTTTGGCAGATGCAAGCAGGTCCCGGATCCTCCTTGCCTTGTTCAGACGTTTCCCTAGGGTATCGATTTCCCTCGGATAACTCACATCATCTGTGGTCTCTGCATCGTGTCCTGGTGTGGAGAGGAGTACCAATGCGAATAGCCGGGCATGTAGCTGTTGGGGGGCATACTGACGCCCTTGGCCGAGGCGGAAACGTCCCACACCGGAGGCAGCGCCGGCGAGCGCGGCGACAGGGCCGCTGAGCCCGGGAGAGGGTCGCTCTCATGCGGGTTACTGCCCTGCTTCAGCAGTTTCTTAAACTTAGAGCGTTTGTTCTGAAACCATATCTTCACCTGGAACGAAACGCAGCAGTGATCATTAGGCCCGAAAAACATTGAACCAGTGCCTATAGCTGGGAGAAAAAAAAAACAAACCCGCAAACGCCAAGCCCTCAAGACCCCGCCTTCCTCCACCTCTTTCTAGCCGCTCCCCTCTCCCCTACCCCACCCCACCCCCGCCATTTACTTGGTATCTTGTCCGGATACCTAAAGTCATTGTAACTCTTCAGTTAGATGCAAGCCTCGGTTTGAAACAACAGCATAAATAAGAATAAAACAAGAATAAAGGCGACTGAAATAGCTGGGTTCAAAGTCTAAAGGAGTAGTTTTAAACGGAAAGCCAACTGAATGCACTTCCTCAAATAGTCTGGCATCTCTGCATGTACTGTGAGCAAATGACTAAGAACAGATGAAAGCCTGTACATTTATAACCAAATGCCTTGACTATACCTATGCATATACTGCATATGCCACAGACTGTACATGGAGCATCTTTCTTCTGACATAATCCTGCAGGGATTAGGGACTGTGCCTCACTCGTTCCCTACTTTGTATGTTGCTCAAACTGTGGTCATGATTGTTAGTGCAGTCACTAAAAGTCAAAGGGCTCCGGAAAGTTAAATGCGAACCAGGAATCTAAGATGGGAGCATATCTAAGCTAACATCCCAGATCTACTGTATTTGAAAAAGGACATTCTATGGTACAGCTTCCTTTACCTTTAAAATTACTTAGCCTTAGGAGTCTGCTTTTCCAAGAGGAATACAAGTTACTGAGTAGCAGGAATCCCTTCATACATAGTTCCAGTGTCAACATGGCAAGAGAAAGCAGGCTGAATTGAAAAGAAGAGCTTGAGGAGCATCTGTTCTAAAGCACCACAGAATCACTCCCCAGCAAGAGTCTCATAAAACCTGAAGTCCCCTTGCTGAAGATCACCCATTTCAGATGAGGCCTACCACCCCATGCAGCTAAGTTAATCGACAAGGACAAAAACCACAGGTGACTGCAGCCTGGCTTTATGACCAGGGTCCTAATACACCTGCCTAAACCTCTTCCTGTGAAGTCTGAAATGCCCCATATGTCTTTCAAATTAGTAGGACAGGAGAACTTCAGCAACTGTACTTAACTGAGGCTTCACCTGCTGTAATTTGGGCACGTTTCTCTTTGATCTCCAGCTCTGCCATTGCTCCCAAGTTCTGTGATCCAGGGAGGTACCTTAGCCTGCATCAACCAGTCAACCAGGACGATTTAACCACTGAGTTTATGGCAATTTTCAGAAAAACTCACCTCACGCATCCTAGGATGAACAGTTTGCACCTTGGTCCCCTTACTGAATCCTATTGGAACCTATGCCTGTCTGGCTAACACCCCCCCCCCTTTCACTTCGTAATTCTTTCAATGCCAATGAGTTGAAATCCTTAAGTCCCAGGGCCCACAAAAAGATCCTTAAGAAACATGGGTCTTATTCTGTCTCCTAGTCTGAACATCTTTTTCTCTTTCTCCTGCTTGTTCTCTTTTGTGTTGTTCTACTCTGGAATAGGACTCGATTAAACTATCAGTTTGGTCGCCAAAGGACACTAGGCTGGGGTGGGGTCGTCGAGGGTTGGGAGGATGTGCAAATCCAATCCAGTATTCAACACCAGGTCATTTATTCCAAACTGTGTTGTCCCGGGAAAATGCGTAACTGAAGCAAAGGCATTTGTCATTAAGCTCCTTCCATCCTTGGTTGACTAGGCCAAGAGTTCCTCCTGATGTGCTCCCTGCCCAATCTGAAAGTGGGGTCAGCATTTCAGGAATACTCGGGCTTCTCGGGAATTACCTGTGTTTGTGTCAGTCCTAAGGAAGCTGCCAGTTCAGCTCTCTCGGGAAGGGCCAGGTACTGAGTCTGCTGAAAGCGATGGTTTAAAGCCTGGAGCTGCAGGCTGGAATAAATGGTCCGAGGTTTCCGAATCTTTTTCCCTTTTCCATTGAACCTGATTTCCCCGTTTTCAATCACTGTGGTTTTTTGTTGATCTGCAAACAAAGGATACAGAGGAGCAGTCACCCGTGAGGCTACTGCTGCAGTCTCCCTGAGCTTGGCCTGGCCTGCGCTGAGTCTTCCCAAAGCCAATAAGGGTTTCCTCGAAGCGTGCCCACGCCACCCTGACCTGAGTTCACAGTGCCCGGGTGCTCCCAGCGGCTGCAAAAGCCTCTTTCCGACCCTGACTCTGTCTCTCATAATGCGCGGTGGCCGTACAGAGGGAGCGCCCTGGGCCCCGGGGCAAACAGCCTAGCTCTGCCGCAGCGGAGGCGGCGCCAGCCGCTCTCTGGGGCGCACGGCGCCGCTGGGCGACTGCTCTCTCTGCGGAGCGGGGCCCCTCAGCCTGGCTTAACAGTGCCCTAAGGTGTGCTTGAGCCACCCTAGTGATTTTGCGGCCAGTTGGCATGATGTCACTAGCTCCAAGCCCGGTGCATCAAGATCCCTCGGTGTGTTCAAAAATGATTCTGCTGAGAGGGACCAAAACCCCAAACAAAACACAACGAGCCGCTCAGACCAGCACCCGAGCAGGCTGAGCCTCACGCAGCAACTTTGTCCCCCAAGGGTGCTGAGCCCTGGGCTTCACCTCCACGAACAAAGGAGCAGCCAACAGTGTATCGAAAACCCAAGGGAGGGGGCCCAGTTAGGGGTGGGTGTGGGGGACACCTCAAAGCCTGCGGGAAAGAGCCCAGTTGTCACCAGCATAACCAGAGCCGGAGGCCACGCCAGCTTCTCCCCGGGTCACCGAAGCGCACCGGGCGCCTCACGCAAAGTAGGCCACTGGCCGCCCAGATTAGGCTGGGGAGCAAAACACGTTCCCCAGTTCCGGCCCAGATATGTCCCCAGTCCTGCCAAACGCGGTTCACAACCCGGAGGGGAGGAGGGAGGCAAAGGGCGCACGGACCCAGCGGGCTGGAGAGCGCAGTGCGGACCAAGAGGTCGAGCGAAGCCCGCGCCGAGCCGGAGGCGCGGCCCGAGCGGCGCGCCAGAGACGAGGGAGCGAGACGGGTCCAGCCTCGAGGAAGCTGAGGGTCCGCGGCTGCGGGAAGGGGCCCGGCCGGGCGAGGCCGGCAGGCCGGCGCCAGGAGAGCGGCCGCGCACGAGGCCTGGCCGGGGGCGCGCCGGGCCGCCTGGGGGAGGGGGGCCAGCGGAGGCCCCGGCGTTGAGGAAGTAAACGGGGCGGGCGGGGTAGGGGGCAGCCGGGAGGCGGGAGAAGCGAGCTGCCCCAGCGGCCTCTCACCTGTGTCGTCCCCTCGCGTCTGGGCGGCCGCGCTGCTGTTGTGGTAGGACTGGAGGTAAGGGCTGTGCTGCGAGTGGCTCATGTAGGGGTAGGCGGCGAGCGAGCGGTGGTTGTAGGAGTTGCCGCCGCCCGATGCGTAGGGCGAGCCGTGGTGGTGGTGCTGGTGGTGGTGGTGGTGCGAGCCGGCCGCCGCCGGGCGGCCCAGCTGCGGGGCGGGGCCGGCGGGAGCGGGGTCTCCGCCGCCGCCACTGCTGCCTCCGCCTGCCGCTCGGGCCGCCCGCTCGCCAGCCTCTGGGTGCGCTGCACGCGGGGGGCAGCCGCGGTGCAGAGGTTCATGCAGCGGCGGCGGCGGCGGCGGCGGCTGCTGCTGCTGCTGCTGTTGCTGCTGCTGCTGCTGCTGCTGCTGCTGTTGCTGCTGCTGTTGTTGCCCGAACTCCATGAAGGCGGATTTGGACGAGTCCTGGCCTTCCAAGCCGTCAGCCATCGTAGTCATGGTCATCATCAAAACTTTGGGGGCTGGAGAAAGCCTTCTCCCGGGTTTCCTCCACCCTCCCCCACTTGGCTCGCGCCGCTCTCCCCTCTGCAGCCACCTTAGCTCTTGGGATCCTTGCAAAAAAAATAAAATAAAAAAATAATAATGATAATAAAAATTTTAAAAAAGAGAGAGAGGGGGCGGAGGTGGTTCTCCCTCTCCTTCGCTCTTCTCTAATATATATATATATATTTAATATAAAGAGATATAGTGAGCGGGGCCTTGTTAACTCAAAGGGAGGAGGAAGGGGGAGGGATGGGAGAGGAGAGGGGGGAGGGGGGAATCTGCTCTCCCCCCTTCTTTTCCCCCCTTGGATTTTTTGGGGGCTGGTGCAGTTTAAGGCAGAGATTTTAAGGTGGATTCTGCGAAAGTTGCGCGTCTGCTTTCAGACTTGATGCAGACGCCACGAGTCGAACGGTTTGTCTCCAAAGGGCAGCGCCTCCCCATTGGTCAGTCGCCCCCTGACGTCACCGGCGCACGGCTTCCACTGGTGTGTGCGCGGCTCGCCGAGTTCTTCGCCTACCTTCGGCAACTCCAATCCAAGCCCCGAGCTGCAGCCGGGGGCCGCTCAGCTCCGCGCACAGGGCCTCCGGGGAGGGAGGTGCCTCCGCCCGGCCTGTCGCCGACGCCTCCCGCCGCAGCTCGAGCCCCCAAACCCGGAGCCTCAGTTCCCAATACCGCAGCCCTGGAACAGCCTGGCAGAGGGCTGCTCTCTTTCAGTCCCCTTGCACCCTAGTAGGCTGCCTGTGCTCAGAAGCAGTGTCCTCCGCATTTAAAGCAGGGCACTCTCCCTTGACCTCCTCCCCCCGCCCCCAGTTCCACTGCAGTCCCGCGGGAGCGCCCTGTCACCGTGGATTTTTCTAGACGTACTTTATTGAAACCACAGAGGGAAGAAGAGCCCCCCACACCTGGGCCGCACCCCATGGGGGGGTAGTAAAGAAAAAGAAAAATCAGACCCTATTCTGGCGAGGTTTCTGCCGTTTCAGGTCGTTATTTCTTATATAGTGAACAAAAAAAGGGGGGGGAGAAATCTTTTTTTCCCCAGAACGCAGCAGCTTGTTCTAAAAGCAAATCGTTGGAGGACTGACAGTAATGCATTTTTTCCTATTGAAAACAGAAGCTACTGTAATGCTTTCAAATATATGCAAATGATACATGCGGTTAGTGGTCTGGCAAATCTTGATTACAATATAAACTACCCAAGTAAAAGTGCCTTCGTCCTAAATTTGTCTCTCGATTACAATTCCAATTGATTTTATTTTATTGTCAACATTGTTAATGATAAAAATAGAGTCGTTTTACAGTTATTTTTACTTTCTGGAAGGAGGCAATTAGAGTTCTAATCAGGAATACACAAAAATCTCCCATGATTAACTGCAGTACTTTGTTCAAATTGCTGCTATAAAATTCAGAACAATTTGCCTGTAATGATTATGGACTGGGTTTATTTTGGGAGGTGGAATAAAAGTGGATATAGCATAAATTATCCTCTAATTATACACCAGTGTCGCCTCAATTATCCTCTTATCAAAATGGTTGTCTAACTGCCGCATTTAGTTTCAATTCTCTCCTTTTTTTTCTATAAAAAGAACTTCATACCTTGTTATTATTAATCCATTTATTATTTGCAAGGGGATTTATATCCGCACATCCAGGTGGTAGAACCACTTCTCTTTCAAAGATGGACTGGGGAAAGACATTAAGTTTGGAGCCGCCCAGGGCTGCGGATCTAGCCTTTCTCCCTCTGGTCTCCAGACCCACTCAGGTCGAGGCAGCCGAGCCGAGACGGAGGAGCCCCAGCGTGCCGCTCAGGCCCAGCCACCCGGTAGGAGAGCTGGACTGGGGACCTGGCGCCGAGGAGGGCTGGCCGGGCCGAGCCCGGGTCCCCGACCTGGGACTGCGGGGATGCTCCGGGAGTCGGCACTGCCAATGGACCAGGACGGGGGGGGGGGCAAGGTATGCAGACCCCCATGGGCTCGGCGCCAGCTTTCAGTCTGCAAATAGATCTAAGCCGCGAGCCTTTGGCCACACCGAGAAATGTACAATCTAACAACTCCGGGCCAAAGTGTCTAGAGGTTGCGGGGACGAGTGTGGGTCTCCCTTTGGGAAAACTACGGGGGCCTTCTTTGCACCCTATTTGCTTGGACTCCATAGGATGTGTGATCCAAGGAAGCTGAGAAATGGAGAATTTAGTGGTGCCGCTTGCCCCCGTAACTTCAGAAAAGGTGACTGCAGATAGGCAGCTCGGACTCTATTCACAAGTTGCGCGGAGCGATAGCAGCTTATGCTAATTGATTTTCCCAGCTCCCAGCCCCGGGTCTCAAAGCGTGGCTAGACTAGTTTGCCTTTTTCTTTTTCCTTCCTTCCTTCCTCCATTTTATCAGACGACCTGAAACTCGCTGCCCGTGGGTTTTCTCCAGGGTTCCCCGGGCAGCAGCGTTTACTCCCCTCTCCCCCTCCCTTTCCTAGCCTGCCGCGCTTAACTTTTTGAGCCTCGGGAGCCGGTTCAGTAACTCTGAATTCATTTTTAAGTGGTGTGCCTTGTTCCCCTCCTTTTAACAAGAGGTGCACTTTAACACGCGAACCAGTAACCCGATCCATGCGTTTACAAATCGGCAGTGAATTAAAACAACAACAAAAAAGGCTTCAAGGAAAATGAAAGGTGGGCTGGGTAAGGGGGAGATGTGTGTAGGGTGTGTATCTGGGGGTGTGGTGGGGGTGGAGAAGGGAAAGTCAGGAAAAGAGAAGGTTCCCCCCCCTCCGCTGGCGTGCTCTCGGTGCACCCGGGCTGCGCGCCGAGTTTGTTTGTAATGTCCTCAGAGCCAGCAGGTAGACGTGGCAGTTTTATTGCTTTATCCCCTGCAGCTTGCTGTTAACACGGTGAAGGCCCCCCTCGCCCCCGCCTCCGTACATGTGTGTTTCTTTCTGCTCGCAGGTGCACTGATTTCCTCGTCGACTTCCCCGACTCTGGCCTCACCCCGAGTGGGGCGAGTTGTGGCCGGGCCCGGGAAGGTCCCTGCACTGAGCACCAGATCCAGGCCGTAGCAGCCTCTATTTGCAAAGTTGTTGTTGTTGTTTTTTCTTTTTCTTTTTTTCTTGTTTGCTTAATACCCAAGGAAGCCCGGAGGGCGGGAATCGTCCGAGTAGTAGTTACAGGGCTCTCATCCCTCCCCCATTAGATAGAGGATAAAATCCCAGGACTGTGTTCCAGAGGAGCAAGCATGCAGCTGCACCGAGGCAGCAGTTTTTGTGTAAGGTAAAGACCTGCTGAGCGACCCAGAATGGGCTCAAACAGCCAGGGGTTGGGGAGTGGAGCGAACGAGGGCGAGGGGTCCTTCCCAGCTTGATAGAGGTCTCTGCGCGCGCTTGCAGGGTAGAATCCAAACTGCAGGCTTGAGCATCCGGCTTCCCAGCTAGTCCTGGGAATAGCTAGCGAGAGAGCTAGTGTGGTCCCACACAGTGCGCCAAGGTGGCCCGCGGCGAGTGGCTGCCACGTGTGGCCTCTGCCACCAACCTCGGTGCGAGGAGTTCTGCACTCAGTGGCTGCTTGAGGCAGGGGGCCCGCTGCCCTCAGCCTCTTCTCTCCAAATGAACCGGCGTCTGGGCTGCCAAGTCCTTCGCCCAGTGTCACGGGCGGCGGTAATGAGCTAAGGCAAGTCTCCCCTGGTTTGTTCTCATCCAGCCGGCACCTCCAGCCCGTCCTTGAGAGTCAAGAACTCCTGGATTCTTCAGGGCTTCGAAGCGAAGGCTCACACTTCAGGGGCTCCAGGCCCCTGCGCCCTGCTGGTCGCCAGCCGCCAGCCCGGTCCTGGCTCCAACCTCTTTGTCTTGCTGGCTGGGGAACCCGAGCCAGCCCTGGGGGTTGGAGGAGGAGGGCAGGTGAGGCCTAAGAAGTTTTTATCATTCAAAACAGAAGTAAAGCCGGCAATCTGGAGACCTAAGTCTCTTTTAGGGCCTATAGTAGGTGAGGGTCATATTCACTAAAAAGTTTTAAGAGGCAGGGTTTGAGGCCTAAACTGCCTTTTGCTTTTTAAGACGTTGAGGTGTTGGGGCTTGTATTCCGGCCGGCCGTCAGTGTTATTTAGAGAGAAATACCAACTGATTGCCAACACTAGACCCTGCGCGTGGGTCAGCGCACTCAGGGCCACCGTGGGAGGAGCAGTCCCTTTGGTTGGAAAGTCCCCTGCCGTTCTATCTATGGACTAGTGTTTGCAGCGCGCATAGGTCAGGGGGTAGATTGGGTGCCGGTGGAGGGTTTGCAGCGTCCTCGGTCTGTAGAAGTACGTTCAAGCCAGGCAGGGCCTGGCTGGGTTTGGTCGCTAAGTTAGGCTCAGTTATCACGTGAATCCTAAAGAAATTAGACCTGGATAAATAGCCTTTGAATTCAAAGAAATAACTCAGTATTGATTTACATGGCCGTGCTAAGAAACCCCTTCTCAACGGGAGACATTGGTGGAAAAAAAGAAATTCCTGCTAGTCTTTGCCCCATTCAGTGTAAAATGCTGTTTGTGTATGTGTGTAGGAAAAGCGTGCTCGATATCCTGGAAACCCAGGCACCTTTTCCCCCCTCCCCCAACACACACACCTGGGAAAGCATGGGGGGAACACGAGAGCTGCCTCTGTCCCTTTCTTAGCCCAGGCCAGTGATGGCATCTTCAGGAGTAGTCAAAAGTACCAGACTCTTCAAGAGAGCACTGATATTATGGCATTGTTTTCTCTAGTGACAAAACTATAATGCCATATTAGCACCCTCCCCTCCTAGGCTCCCCCAAATGCAACTAAAAAGTGGTCCCTGTTTACTCCTCACTCGGAAAGAGGCTCACTGAAGTCTGGGGACAACACCTCTCTCATCTATCCAGTCTTGGGCCCAAAAACAGACAGCTAGAAAACCCCAACATGGATGGCAAGGGCCCACAAGGGCCAGTGATACCTACTGGGGGCTTCACAAACTTTTTCTAGACTGTCCAATTTGGAGAATAGTAACTAAGAATGTTCCAACTTAGAGGCTCCTCTTCCAGGTCTTTTTGAACCTGGAGTCCAACCAGATTTTCAAATTCAACACCTTTTGCCTCTCCCTGACCCCATTTCCAGGCTGTGATCATCCAAAGCTCTCCTAACAGACAGAGTCAATGTGCTGGGCCTAGAATGGATTGGGGTGGGGTGGGAGTGGAAAAACACCTATTTCTACTTTCCTCGGTTCTGAGGTTGAGGCTGTATACTGAGCCTCCCTCCTTCCCTCCCTTTCTTCCTCTCTTCTATCAAGCATAGGACCCCACTCTCTAATAATACACAAATACCCTTCTTTCTCTCTGTCCAGGAAAAAAAGAACTCAACAGTGTTTGAATACTTAGATTAGAACAAGATAAATGGTGCTGTTTGTCTTTTTAATCTGTCGGATAAACCAAAGCTGAGCCCCCCCATATTTGCCCTGCTGGGAAATGTAGCTGGGGAAGGTGGAAGGCAGAGGTGTTAGAAGTCAGCTTTAATCAAGCCAGTCTTTGGAAACCAGGACCCCTGACCATTGGAGGATAAATGCAGTCCCAGAGTGGCAGGGAGCAAGCATCAACAGGAAATGGCTGACTATTTTTAGGCATAATAAGGAGTTAATATAGCTGGCCAAGCGTCTTCCTAAATGCCTCAAAGCATCCTCTGTTTTAATTCCTGCATCCCTTCATCAGCAGTAACAACAACAAAGTCACAGCAAATGCCTGAACATTAAGGGAGAGCCAGGTTTGGGACAACTCTTCAGAAAACCTGGGATGGAGCACATCCTCTTGCTATCATGTGAGTTCTTAGATGGTTCTCTAGTTACAACAGAAAAAGAAATGAAAACCATTTTTCATTATAGAGTTGTTCTGTACCTGACTACCCTTGAGATGTCAATGCTCTGGTGATTTTCATGCTCATGCCTGTACAGAGGCACTTCTTATTCCCTTTATTTTCTAACATCCCAATAAGTGGAAAGGTAATTTATTAGGTTTTAGCAACACTTTCCTTAGAGGGCAACTAGTTTGAGAGCCCTTAGAAGTGAGGGTTGTTAAAACAAACTCATTCCCCTAACTATGCCCTTTCTCTTTTCTTTTGTTCACAATAAAATCCCTTTCCTATAACTCTAGGAGAAAGAAAGCCCTCCCCATCCCACCCAGGGGAATGAAATAGTTATTTTTCTGTAGGTTTCACTAATTTTGTGCAGAGAGCAAAAACTCTCCCTCTCTGTCAAGTGAGGCCCCTCCCTCAGAGCTCCAAGTCTTTGCTTCTCTACACACTGAGAGTTGTGTCCATTTGGACACACATCTGGGTTCCTATTTGGGTTCACCGTCTTTCTTCCCACATTCTGGGTGGAGGCGCAACAGAGAGAGTGGAAAAGCAGAGGATGTAGAAAGTAAGGGAGTTTGACAGAGAAGAAAAATTAGAGTGAACAGGAGAGAATGGGTGTGAATCTGCTTCATTTTGAGATACCTCTCTTCAAGTTTTCTTTCCATCGTGTTCATTAGGGACCACTGCCCCACAGTGTTAGTTGTTCAGCGAACCAACAAAACTAAGGCTGATAAAAGCAGCCCTGTTTGCCAGCGGGCCTGCTGCACCTGTATTTACTTGGGGGCCTAGCGGGATGGCTAGACCCCAAACCTAGTGGCCCTCCCACTAGTTTTCTTTACCACTTTCTCCCCTCTGCCCCCTGTCCCTTAGCCTACTTTCCCTTCAAACACCTAGATCGCATTGCCAAGTCGAAGCTGGAGGACCCTTTAAAAAGTTACAAAAGCGGTCACCCTCCCTGGACAAACGAGTCATTTTTAGAAGGAGGCTCTGGAGGCACAAAGGTCTTGGGCCCAAGAGTTTAAAAGCGAGTACAGCGATTGCGGATTTCAGGGCAGCCAACAGACAGGCGGGCGTCCAGGGCTCCCCTAGGGGCTGGGGTGAAAGAAGGGACGGGGGAGGACAGGAGCCGGAGGGCAGGCAGAAGCAGAAGGCGACAGGAACGCCCGCGCCCGCATCTGGCTCCCACGCGCCGCTGTCTGCGGGTAACGTGGGGCCGGATAATGGAATTCAGGAGGCAGAGATCCTCCCAGAGCCAGCCACTGTCTTGTACAGATTTGTAGAGAAAGCCTCACTGTAATTAAAACCGTACAGTCAGATTAATTCAATGTGCTGCTCGGCAGCGATTTTAATAGTAAAAATCCGCTTTAAAATTGAATTAGGGTCGAAGAAAATTTCTGCGAGACTCGCCGGGCTTGCCAGTTTTCATTGAAGCCAGCCCAAGCTGGACTTGGACGGTGGCTGCACAGTGTCGTCCCCACCCTCTTCCGTGGCCCTAGAAAAGGGTGGGGGGAGGGGGAGGGGAGGGGACTGATCAACTTGGGGCGCCAGTTTGGGCGCGAGGCTGGGCGGCCTGAGCCAGGCCCAGGCAGAGGCGCAGGGCCTGGGATTACCCTTCAGATCTCCGGGTTCGAGGCAATGCAGGTTTTTGACACCCAGGACTCCCCCTTCCCTCCCTTTTCGCGAAGTTTACGGCTCAGGTAGGGTTTAGGGGAAG
>NW_006777108.1:1406695-1415455 GCF_000442215.2 Lipotes vexillifer
GGGTTTAGGGAAAGAGAGCCCTACTGTGTCTTGAAGCCATTTCCCACTGTGTGTTCTCGCGTGTGGGGAGGTTGGAGCCCTCTCTGTTTGGACGCTCCAGTGACAGACAGGAGAAAGCTGTGGTCCTCTCCATCCCCACCCCCTTTCTCTTCTTGAAAGCCTTCCAAAAATTAAGAGTAATATTTCAAGCAGGCTTTCAAAATGTCTCCCAAGCTTTGACTTGGCTAACCGCCACGCTTACCCTCCCTCCCACTCCCTGTCCTTTGCATTTCTGGTGGTGGTGACATAAGCGTGACATAAAAACATTATTATGTTTTTACCCTTTAAGGTTAGACACCTTAGAGCTGAAAACGTGCCCCAAAGTTCCTGGAAGAGGTGGCGGCCGAGGGCTAGCCGAGAGGCTCTCGCTTGAGACCGGCTGGCGGGGCAGGGGGAGGGCTGAGGGAGCTGGACCCGGCTCTTTCCCGAGGACAAACGGGTTTTCAAGGGCTCAGAAATGGTCCCAGGCTGACCCACGGACCCGGCCCTTGCAGTGGCCTCCTCGGCTGCTTAATATACGCCGGCGCATCACACACGCGCATACACACAACCTGAGACGAAAATTCCCTAACGAGTTAGTCACATCATCAGACCTGGGAAAACAAAAACCCCTGTGGGTCCCTGCTCCTCCGGCAACATGCGCAGACGCTTTAATTGCGGCAAATTGTCACTCTGTCCCCTTTATCATTTTCTCGCTCCTCCGTTTATTTTTAGTACACTTCGAATGCCTACATACTTCCCTAGTAAGGAGAGCGTGGAGCAATTATTGCCTTTGCCTTCAGGGTCTGTTTTGCCAATCGCTGAATGGGGATGGAGTCAACAGGGAGAAAAGCGCGGCTCGTTATTGGTCTTGCTTATTTCAGGTGGAGGACAGTAAATAACTCTCCCTACAGGGCTACCCCCTCCTCGTTTCGCGGGTCCCAATTATCTGGAAGAAAGGAGATGCGTCCCCCTCCCTTTTCCTCCCATCACACCCCACTTCGCGTGCGCCAAGTTTTACTGGAACCCAGCAAATCCCGCCAGAATTGGCGGGTTCCTCAGAGAGTAGTTAGGAAAAGAGAATCCCACAAGGGCCCAGCTCTTAATTCTGTATGGAATAGAAAGACGCAACGTGAGCAGGCTTCTTCCCCGCCCCCCCTCCCATGCAGGGAAATGGGGTCCTTTTTCTCTGAGGGCTACGTGGGTGTTAGACGCCCCCAGGTAGGTGACAAAGAGCCTTCATGGGGGTCCTTCTCCGTCCAGGGAAGCTTTGAGATTGGTTTGGAAGAGTTTTGGACAGTCTGTTAGGACGGCTATCGATCAACATTGCTGATGTTCTAAATATTAGCCAGGAATTCTTAGAGGAGAACTTTGTCGAGATATGAAGTGCTGTCTGGAACGCTGCTGAGGGCCATTCTTCGCCCTACCGTCTCTTCTCTCCAACTTCATGCGACAGGCACAGCGGCCTGGGGTGGAGAGGGAGACAGGTGTCTGCAGCGGCAGCCGAAAGCGGTATCCGGCGTCCTGCAGATGAATCCGAAACAAATCAGTTCAGGATTAACTTGCCTGACTGCTGAATTGTCTCCAACTGCCAAAGCTGCTGGGCCGCGCCTGCCGGGGCGCGCTCACTCGCGTGTCCTGAGCGCGCTGTCTCTCCTCTGTCCCGGCCCACTGGCGGGCCGACCTGGGACCTGTCCGGCACCGGGGCCGGCTGGCAGGACGTTTTAAAGGAATGCAGCGAGTATGAACGGCTCCATTCTCTCACACATACCCTTCCTATTTCTTTTTTATGAAAACATTTACAAGGTACCTAATTTCAGATCGTGGAAGTAAATTTCATGCTAGGATATATTTTACAAAACATGTACTCTTTCGTGGCCGGAAGACGTTTAATTAAAACCACACTTTGACAAGTTGCGTTTCAAAGCGAAGTCACATCAGCGCAGAAGGCTAATTCATATTCAGGATGCAGCCTGTAATCCACGTCGTTTGAAAACGCCAGCCCAGGCAACGTGTGCTCGCCCTGCTCTCCTGAGGACTGGCTTGGGTTAGCTGCCTAGTCTTGGGAAGACAGAAGAAAGCTTCCTGCAGCACCTTTAATGTCCTTAGAGTAACACCTACAGCATGGTCAGAGGGTCCCAGGCACTGGTCCAGTTTAATCAGGAGAGCAGACAGGGACAGATGTTGAGGCAGGGAGCTTGGAGAAGTCTCAGTGAGACTGAGAGTCCCGAGCTCCCTAGCCACCTTCTCGCTCTGTGGCTGACCTGCACTAGAGGAAAGGGAATCTCCCCCACCCCTCTAACTACCTCAGTTCCTGAAGACCCAAAATACGAAGGAGTAGGAAGTTTCTCTGCCCGAGCTGATTTGCGGGCATAGCTCTCAGGGTTCTCGCGGAGGAGGTAGCATTGGTTTCCAGAAGCCTTCGCACTATCAACTGCATTTTTGTAGTTGTCCTCAATAATCTTCCTTTTTACCCTCCTTTGCCATTTCCCTATAACTTGACAAGTCCCAACTTAAGTAAGAGGGGAACGGCCCCACATGGGAAGGACGTGCTCCCAGCTCAGCTGGTTTACCAAACACTCCGGCCGGCACAAAGAGCTAATGGCCAGCCTCACCTGCTGGGATGGGCAGGAGCTAGAAAGTACCCTAAGGTCAGCACAGATGGGAGACAAAGAGACTGCAGGGCAGTCTGGGTTAAGGCTGAGAGGATCCCTGGAAACAGCAGCTCCAGAGGCTGAAGTTGTGATGGAGGCTGGGCTCCAGGTCACTGTCCTGTCTGCACCTCAGTGTTTCCCACCTGACTCCCATCTGCTAGTCTTGTCTTTTCTCAAAGATGACAGTGAGTTGTCATCAAAGTTCTGGGACATGAATTTGAGACTTATGTTAGTTCAATTCTACCCAAAACCCCCTTCACTTATCACAGCCACTCCCAAGACAGGGATTTTGCTTCAACTGGGGGTGGTGAAAATTACTGATTGGCTGATGGACTTTTTTTTTTTTTCAGGTTTATATTTTCTTTCAAATACACCATTATTTTCCTAAAGCACAAAGATAAGTCAGTTTAAGAAAACCCCAAATTCAGTGTTCAAGAAGTATTTTAAACAACATGGCTATCTCATCTTGAAGGCTCTTTTGAGTTTATTGGGCCAGTTTAGGAGAAAGCTTGATTTCTGCAAAGGCAACCCCAAAACACAATTGTGATAACCTCTTTTTCTCTATTCAGAGGTTACCAACCAGCACTTCTGAAGGTTCAGTGGGTATCTCCTTCACAAATAGACATGGATGTTGGCAGCTAAATGTTTAACAGTATGTCAACTTAATACTTATTGGTAAAATACTACTGACCTTAGATTAACAGATAAGACCTTGAAGTCACCCTTTAGTAGCTTGCACTTTGGAGGGCTGCGGTGGAACTCTGGTTCATATCCTCAAAAAAAAAGAAAAGAAAAGAAAAGAAAGAAAGAGGCTATGTTATAATGGAAGGGTCTGGAGGATGAGAAAGACCTAAGAGACAAACAGAGGCACTGCTGGGATGGTTTTAAGCATCACATTGTTTGAAATGAGCACTAAAAAGTATGTACCTGACCAAATGCATTTGAAGCCTAATCCTACATTGGAGGCTTGTGAATTACACAAAAGGGGAGAGGAGCTGCAAATAATAATCCCCACCTGTTTTATTTCAGTGATATGAACAAGCAGTTTTCCTGTCACAGACAGAAGCACTCTAAGGGGTGTTGAAGGGCCATTTGTGGGCAGCAATTCTGGCAAGGATATATGGCGGGAAGAGTACAGGGTGGTTGGTAACTGTCAGGACGGTGCTGCAGTGAGGGCAGGCAGCAGTGCTGTGTGCAGACGGGGCAGGATAGGTAATATTTCCCAGCTGGCCCACCCTTTCTGCAGCCCCAGAGAATCAATCTCATCCTTTCCAACCTCAGAGCTTGTGTGGAGGTGGTAGAGGCCCAGCGGGTCTGGAGATCCATGTCATGTCTCTACCTTTCTAGCTCCTTCTGCCCTTCTATAATTAGTCCCATTTCACAGATGTGGGAGCTAACCCACCATCTTGCCATACAGGCCACTTTGGTGTCTGGGAAAGGGAGAGGGGTGGAGCCACAGGTGTTCTGCCTGCCCAGCAACAATGAGGTCTGGAGATGGGGTGGAGAAAGAGTCAGTTTGGGTTTTTTCTCAAGCCAGGTCTGTACATGTAATGTTTCTGCTTCTGAGACTCATTTGGTCAATGAGGTAGGAGTGATTTTCATGTGACAGGTCAGGCTCGGGAGATAAAACATTGACACAAATCTCGGGGCTCTGAAGGCAGCAGTCCTCAGGATCCCTTGACTTCCTCTCATTGCTCTTTGAACAGACTCCTCTCTTCTTAAATTCTGACTACTTTAACCCTTGCTTGTAGTAAATGTATGTGTAGTTATAAAATGTCTATTTTCCACAGGAATCCAGCGTGCCAAGGCGAGAATCAATACTAAAACACTCCTTTTATTTTTAAAGTGGGTTTCAAAGGCCTATTGTGGGGGGACCGCGATGTCGATGTGACCCGGACACGCAGTAAGAGCAGCATTCTATTGGCCGCCAACGCCGCCCCGGCCTCCGCCATACTTGGCTCACGTGTGCACCTTATCATGCAAATCCGACGACTGGGGCATGCGCACTGCTTCCCTGGGGGGTACCCGCCTTCAGCTCGTAGTTGGGACCAAGGCTTCCAGATGCGCAAAAATTAGGTTTCCTCATTAAGCAAAGGTTTCCCCATCATTGCCCTCCTCCCACCATTCTCAGCCGCGGGGCTCCTTACAAAATAAGCTGATTACTCGCCGCCCCGCCCTCACCCCCACCTCATCTCTGCCGATCCCAACTTCGGTCCACGGCTCTTACTTCTTTTTAGGATCTTTGCATTTTAGGGTGCTTTACATACCTCTCCATTATTCTTTTTCCTTTCTTTTGACCTGCTTTAAAGGATATTAATATCTGATTCTCCCTTAGATCCCTTCCCTCATCTCTCCCTCTCAACGAGGTAAAAATTTCCTTAGCGATCGCTCTGAGAGGACGAGAGGGTCAACACCGATGCTCCCCATTGCACTGGCTTTGAGCCCCCCCCCCACGGCCCCCGGGGCCGTGGGGGTTTCAGTCCAAAGCGCAGGAGCGTGGATGGCCCTGGAACTCGGTAGGCGCTAGAGCCCCGTCACCAGTCAAGCCCGACCGTCCACCCCCAGGCATCAGGCCGCTGAGAAAAACCAAGGAGAGCATTTGGAAGCCCGCCTGTATGTGTGGGGTGCTGCTTTTCGGCTCTGAGCCCCCGCCTCACTGGAGAAGCTTACAACTCGGGGAACTCCTCCAGGGTGTCCTCCGAACCTCTCCAGGACCCCCTATGCGGGCACTGGGACCCCAGGGATCCATCTCCTTAGAGCAGAATAGCCTTTTCTGGAAAGAAATCGCAGTAGGCGAGAAATAGCCACCATTACGTTCAAAGTCTCCCGCGGGAAAGCTCCGTGGTTCTCTCTGCTGGTAGCTCTGCTTGACCCGCGTGCGGCGTCGCGGCGAGGACAGCGCCCACACGCGCTCCCGGAGTCGCGGTCAGCTCGTTCTCCCTGCTATCGCTCCTTTGGCTTTCAATTACTCTCAGCTTACCTGCAGGGCGAACGGATTTGTATTTTTCCACCAAAAAACCTCCTGCCCTGGATTCCCCCAGGTTCCCCCTTCCCCCTCATCCGACCTTAACCAAGAGAAGGGCGAGAGAGGGGTTTGATTCTCTGATATGACACGAATAATTGTTGCATCATGTAACTTCCTACATCTTGGTTTTAATTTGCAGTGAACCAAACAAAGATATTTGCAATTTAAAAATAAGCACTCGATTTAATAAATGGGAACATTGTGCACGGAGGACTATGTCCTCCCCCCCCCCCCCACCAAGCCCCTTCAGAAGACGTTATTAGCTCTGACAGCATGCCGCTCAGGTTTGCGGAGAGGATTTTGTAAAGGGATGACAGACAGGAAGGCCAGCAATCATGGGCTCCTTGGGCTGAAGCTTTTTTTTTTTTTCTTTCTTTCTTTCTTTCTTCTTCTTTTTTTTTTTTTTTATCAGAATGTTCTGTTCGATGCCATTTATCCTTGATGATAGAAAATTGCGCTGTTGCCAGGACGCTGCTGCTGCCGCTGAAATAGAGGGCAGGAGACACATTTCCATTTTCCGGCTTGAAAGCTATTCAAATGAATTTGCAGAGAGGGGGGAACATCTAGCGATAAACAAATGAGAATAAATCGAGTTCCCCTTTCCATTCTTTCCTTTAAATGGGTAGCTTTTCATTTCCAATATACAGATTTTTGTTCATCAGTGTTTGGGGATACCTGGGAGATGGTGTAAGCCAACGTACAATTTATTTTGATGCTCTTAAAGTGACTAACCACATAAACATTTTTAAAGAATGTATGTCTAAATATATATAAAGTATAAGAATTATATATACATAGATCCCGTACATACCTGCCTTCACACAATTCCAAACTACAGTGGAGGATAAACTCTTAGCAGAGTTTCAATTGAATATAATTTGCAGGCAATGCTGGCTGAGTTATGGACTTCTTACTAGTTTGCATATATGTATTGTTAGATGGGATAGATTTTAAAGCCCTCTCCCTGTGTTATATATTTTATGACACTATGTAATTTAATTATCCTGTAGATCTTAGCTGATTTAAACACCTTCCCTTCCCTCAATAGATAAAAGTCACCCTCTTTCTTTCAAGTTAATTTTCTAAACCTACCTTTGAAGTTTTGTTTCTAAGTTGGCAAATACAAGTCAAAAGAGTTAGTGCACAACGCCTTTAAGGGATATGAAACAGAGAGAGACTGAAGCCTGTGCTTCCCTTCCTTAAAATTTAGATTCTTTGCTAGATTAAAAAGATCATATATTAATAGTAACTTAAGGGATCATGCCCAAAATATGACATTTTAAAAATGAAAACTTCTTAAAAAAATCCAAACCACTAGGATACATATAAAAACATTAGCAATGTCCTGACAGAAACTATAAGGCTTGTGAGACCACCACTACGTTTTAACAATTAAATAACTTTTATTGAATTCTAACTTTAATTTTTTTCCCAAAGTCAGATCCCGGCGTTTAGAAAATTTTCAGTAATATAAAGTCTTTTCAAATACAGCGACGAATTGTATTTAAGATTTCAGCTGGTACTTTAAACTTGAAAAAAAGAAAACCCACCCGGCACTATTTTAAAACTTAACAGTGTTTAACTGAGTCGTGGATCTCTAACTACTATGTTTTTAGCTACAAGATTGTTTCCGAGTAATAGGTAACCGTTGGCCAAACCAGGATTGCAGAGAGAATAATAGTGTAAAATCAGAAAAAGAGAAGGGCGGAGAGTGAGTTGATACTGATGTTCCGAACTTTTCCAGTTGAATTTTCGGGTAACTCTCTCCGCGCATCCTTGATTTCTAGTTACTGATTCCGAAACAATCCTAGTTCCAGCTGAAAATGTCCCCTTAACAAATTCGCATGATAATGAGAAAACAATTAACAACACCGTCAGATGAAGCTACATAAAGCAAAGAAACGGCCTAAGAAAGTCCCAATTGGCTTGTGTTTGCTGTGGTTAAAGCAACTGGAGGTGAATGTAGAGTGTTTAAGCACTGAAAGAGATTCTTTCCCCCTCATCCTTGGCCCTGGGAATTGTGTTCCGGACAAAAAGCTTCACGGGCCGGCTGCTTTTCCAGTTGAGGCAATTCACGAGGTTCCCCGGTGAATTCCCCTCCAGGTACGAGCTTGGGGCTGGCGGCGGGAGTCCGGCACCGCCGGGACGCGGCGTGGGCGCTGGCGCGGGGCGGCTGGGCTCCAGCAGAGGGGACTCCCACCCCCACCCCCGCACCCCTTGCCCTGGAAAGAGCCTGGCTCCAAGCTCCCCGCGCCTCCGCCGGGACGGGCGTAATGGACGTTACGCAGAAGGAGGTGGAACCCCTATGGGTGCCAGGGCGGGGGTGAGCGCGGGAAGGACCCCCAGTTCCCCAGTGGCGGGTGGTGTCGAGACCTCTCTCCCGGGTCCATCCTGCGGTGTCTTTGTCTCGAGCCACTTCCTGGGCTTTGGCCACGAAGCGTGGGCCGGTTTGGAGAGTGGCCTCCAGCCAGGGGCGGGAGGGGAAACCGGGAGGAGGTGGTGAAAGGACAGAAATGGTCTTCGAGTGCTAACCTAGAGGAACTGGGAAGAGTGAACCCGATGGAGTTGCCCGAAGGAAAAAGCAGGGCTCAGCTGGGTGAAGGGGGTTTAGGTGTTGGGAACTTCTCGTTGTTTATGGGTGTATGTGTGCCTGGGCGTGCAGAGTTGCGGAAGAGTTGAGTTTGGGGTGAAATTGTATAAACCAAGAGGGGAGACCGTGGGGGTCACACCCGGGGCTGAGAGAGCCTCCGCTCCCACCCCCGCAATCCGGTTCTCCGCGGAGTACCGAGTCCCTGTAAAACTGCACGTTGAGCTACTCTCTGGCGCGCCCTCCTCTAAGTAACGCAGCTAAAAAATCACAGTCAAGTTTGGAGGAGGGGGAGCTTTTTCTCCCCCTCCAAGAGGTGTATACACTAAGCATTAAAAACGAAAGCGATTTTTTTTCCCCTTTACATTCAGAGATTCCAAGAATACGGGACTTGCCTTTTTCCTCGACAAAGCACAAGCACTTCTGAAAGATGGTAGAAACACTCGCTCTTGAGGGTTTCCACTATCCAGGAATGC
>NW_006777108.1:1415479-1418164 GCF_000442215.2 Lipotes vexillifer
AATGCCACACGCGGTGGAAACACAAAAGCTCAACATTTTGGTATTTTAAAAGATTTTACCCTCTTTTAAATCCTCTGCGTAAATGCCAGTTGCAAGGTGAAAGTGATTTCGTGTGAAAAAATGCGGCAGGGTTCCCTTCCCTTTTCATGTGTACTAGCAGCTGCAAAACATTCCAAATGAGCTAGAAGGTCATTGTGGAGACTTATTAATATGACATTCAGTGCTGGCCTCATCAACTAGCCAAAAGCCTTGCCCCAGAAAAAAAAACAGAAAGCAAGTGTGCTTAAAAATACAAAGTACTCTAAATTCTGTTATTGCTTCTCAAATCCCAAATAACTTTTCATAGCTAGCCTTTGCGCTATTAACCCTCCCCATTCAAACTCCGTTTTTCCCGTGTTCTGGGGCTGCATTTGTACTTATTGCTTAGGTCTCCAGAGCTTTGAGATGTGCAACGCAAACAGTAAAGAATCACATTAATCCTGCTTTGATCTCCGAAGGGAGATCATAGCAGAAATCAGGTCACCACACAGATAGACACTGCTGTGCAAAGGAGCCCCCCTCCTTTAATATTTTTTTCCTTTTTTTAAAAAAAGTATTTCTTCGAGATATCTCTCCTGGCTTCAGGACAACCCTGGCCAGTTGGCAAATTGGAAAGTGTCAGTATGATCTATGAATAACTTTTTATTTAAAAGCTGGACGATTAAGCTTCTTATGTAGAGCCATTTTTTTTGTCTTATAGCTCTGGATACTGGAGTTAAGGTACTCATCTTGTTTACCTGGTTATTTACAAAAATACCTAAGACCATGTTTCAAATACGTGCCCCCAATGCAACCTCCACAGGAGCTTAATTGCCTGGGGAAAAAAAAAAAAAAAAGCTGTATTTCCTTTGCTTTTTTTACCCTGGAGTCCTGTAGGCATAGAATAATGGTTGTTAATCTGCTTAGATAATTTACGATTTAAAGATTAGAAGGCCTATACTGACAATTTCAAAATTCAAGTCTGAGTGCTTTGGCTAAGGAAAGCTTAGGAGATGACAGATGTGATAAAAGAACTGCCAAAAACTAGACTTTATTAAAACTAAAAGGTGTGATGTTTTTGTGGCTTTTAAAGATATGCTTGTTATAATGCTCACTCAATCCAAATGTGTCCCTAAACAAACAACTACAGGGGTATTTTATTTTATGCTACCTGATATTTATACACACAATACAGTATTTCACTCTGCTTGCATATATACACTCAGATCAATTTTACAGTGCTTTTCAAACACTTGCCATGTATATAGTTAATCAATTAGTTTAGTTAGTACAGCTGAGCTACATACTCAACAAAAGTGATGTGTACATAAACATTTGTGCTATATACACATCCTTATTACTCAGTTTTCTGTCATAGCTTCATCATTATATTGCAAGAGGTAGCTTATGAAGTTACAGCTGCCACCCAGTTTTCTTCAGAACTTGTAGAATGGGAGGAACACATGCAGATATCTGAATTCATTAAAAAAACGTTTTCTCCTTCCAGTCATCCCTATAACAGTTGATTTTCATTTAACCTCAGTGGGCCAGCCTCCATGACAGCCCAAATCACACTGACAATGAGGCTACCCAAATGCTTTTACAAGTAGGACAAAGTACATTAAACTGCTTTACATCAAATGTGTCCTTTTAAAGTGATTTTAGACAACTAGCTTGGGAGCACAGCTTGGAAGGAGGACTAAAATGGAAAGAGAGAGTTCAGGAAGGAAGAGGGCAAGGAGAGAAAGGAGGTGAAGGAAAAAGAACCACAGGAGGGATTATTTAGGCAGAGAAATCTTTAGTGGTCATAGACTGTGTGCTGTGAATTGCTGAGGTTATTTTCAGACTCAGTGTCTGTTCTCACTTTAGTGGCCTCCCTTTTCCCTGATCCATTCCTCTAAATCTGCAACCATTAAAATCAGGTTCTAGAAAATTTGCTGTGGAAGCTACCACAATATTTCTTGATAGGATGTTAGAGATATTTTATTGGATACAGATACATAAAGCATTGCATTAAGCATCCCAGGAATGCTCATTTTGGTGATATTTAGCTGAAAAACATGTGGTCACGTTCACATGAGCTGATTTGTGCATTGTCTTACTTGTGACTTAACCTGCCTCTACAGTTCATTTTGTAAGCTAACTTTATGCATATTTTGAAGTCAAAAGTACTTTCTGGAAAAGCAACAAATGTTGGTTACTTCTTAGTCCTTAAAGGTGGAAATCAGCATTATATCTTAATTATATTTAGAGTTTTGCTAAAAATTCTAATCTCTTCAATCTGCTCTTTTCCTTTTACCAAATCCCAGGAGCCTAGCATGTCACATGTGTGTAAAAGGAGAGAATAGACCTCCTTGTCTTTTTAATTAAAGTTTATGCAGCTTGCAGAAAGTAGTAATTTTCTAGAAAATTAGATCATTTTAGGTCACTGTAGCTCCACTCTTCTATCTTTCACATGGTTCTAAGCAAATATTGCCCTTTAAAAACCATCAATTAAAAGCAAAGAAGTATTCAGATTTAAAGTACTTGGATTTAGAAATATGACCCCACCCCCACAAGAATAGGTATAAATGACGGACCCTACCATATATGCTCAGTGTGACAACTCACGTTGGTTTCTGTACAGCATATCAGAGTAACACGTGGCAGGTACCCATTCCTGCTTCT
>NW_006777108.1:1418184-1420015 GCF_000442215.2 Lipotes vexillifer
CCTGCTTGTTGGAAACAGCATCACTGTTACCTCCTTCCTGATCCTGGGGTTTATGATTCACATGCACAAAAGGACCTTTTAAAGTCACTGATCATTTTCTAAACAAGGTAGAAATCAAATTCAGCCAGAAGTAATCAAGGTATTGAATCAACAGATAAAAATACCCCACAACACTTGGCAAAGAATGGGGGTCTTTTTCTCATAAAAAATGTTAGACTTACTTTTAGGGGATCCACCTAAAATTTCTAGTGGCTCCCCATTGCCTATAGAGGAGAGACGCACTTTGTAGTCTGCCATACCTGAGGAGTTTTGGAACCTGGGGTGACCACGGAGGGCTCTGGAGTCAGACTGCTGGATAATCTTGAGCCTCAGTTTCCTTTCTGTATAATTGGAATAACAACAGAATTGACTTATCTGGTAATGGTAGAATTAAGTGAAATAAATGCCTATAAAAAGCTTAACAAGGTGCTTTATGAAAAGTAAATGTTCAAAGAATACCAGCTAATGCTTAAATTTAACATTAATATAGAGCTTAACAAGGCCTTTTGGTTTCTATTTCTGCATATGCTACCCCCTTATTCTAGAAAGCTCTCCCTGGCCCACTGCACACCTGGCTAACTTCTCACCTCTCCTCCTTTGGTCAAGTAATACCATCCTGGGAGTCTTTTCCGATGCTTGAAATTAGGTGTCTGTCTTTATGCCTCTATTTTGTAGGTTTTATTGTCATTGTTGATTTATTTATCTGTCTCCTTAATTAGAGTATAAGCTGTGACAAGCATAATATAGTATTTATCTTTCTTTCTCAGAGCTCACACTCAGCCTGATGGACAGCAAATAGGCCATACATGTATGTTGAATGAATAAATATTCAATCTTTTCTTTCTGTTTTTCTTATTTGTAAATGAGTTGTAATTGGATGAATTCTTGAACATTTAGCTTTTGCTACTTAGTATCCCTCAAGGAGAGTGCTCAAAGGAAGATAACATTTATTCCCATAAGTAACTTTATGAAGAGTTTTGCTTGTGGACTCTGTATTTTCAGGACAAAATATCTTCTGTAAGTTTCCCATTTTAACTGAAGAACTCATAGACAAGTTGGGTGACCTGTCCAATCCTTAGACATTTGACCATACTACTATTCAACATATGGCATATGCATGTTCCTTGGATAGTGATTTGGATTATCTGTATGAGTGTTAATAGTTAGGTTTCAACTATCACAATGCCCTGGCCAAGTGGGCTTCCAATGAATCCAATTATTCAATGAGTTTACAGGATATATGTAAAAGGGTATACGTAAAAGTCATTAATAGAGATTGGAGGGATCATAAACATCTTCAAAAGACCATTCAGGCTTGTTTCACTGGTATCTTGGGTTCAACAACTCTTGAACAGAAATCCAGGGAAACCCTCACTATGGAAGGCTAATCTGATGGAAGAGCAGTAGAAACCATGATATACGAGAATATAGAATATTGTAACCTACTGTACAGAAAATATTTACACAAGCCAGGGACCAATACTCTGCAGCTGAGCCCTCATAACTGGGTCTGCTTCAATAAGTAGGTCAGAATTCTTTGTAATCATTTCATTAATTGTCAGAAACAGTTATTACTGGAGTGTTTGAAAGCAGTTTGTTTTCTTAAGATTAATCACCCCCTGCAAAGCTTATTTAATTAGATTTGTAAACTCTCTTGCACGAAAGGAACAGTTAAGCTGATTTGGCATCTTGGGATTATCAAATGTTTCAAAGGCACAAGGTCCAAATTAACTAGATTTTCCTGGAATAATGATAAATATATGGGTTAAGTGATAATAATGATGATTCCTGC
>NW_006777108.1:1420025-1442492 GCF_000442215.2 Lipotes vexillifer
ACTGCTCATGTAAACGAAATTAATGTTTATAAACTTTCTTCTAGTCCCCTCAAAAAATAAAATAAAAGCAGGGACTTCCCTGGTGGTGCAGTGGTTAAGAATCTGCCTGCCAGTGCAGGGGACACAGGTTCGAGCCCTGGTTTGGGAAGATCCCACATGCCGCGGAGCAACTAAGCCCACGCACCACAACTACTGAGCCTGCGCTCTAGAGCCCGCAAGCTACAACTACGTAGCCTGCGTGCCACAACTACTGAAGCCCATGCACCTAGAGCCTGTGCTCCGCAACGAGAAGCCACCGCAATGAGAAGCCTGCGCATCACAACGAAGAGTAGCCCCCGCTCACCGCAACTAGAGAGAGCCCGCGCGCAGCAACAAAGACCCAACGCAGCCAAAAATAAATAAACAAGCAAACAAACAAATAAAATAAAGCAATACAAAATTTAAAAATAAAAAAGGAATTTCCACACCATTGTGGGAACAATAGAATTTCCATTGATGATGAAGGGATATTAGGCTCTTCAAACTAAAGAACAAAGTAAATATTTTTACTTGGTTGAAGATCCAGAGAATGGGCCTCACAGCTGCTTGCAAGAAAAGGTCATGCAGCTTATGTTCTTGCACCCAGGCAAGGTACTCCTATGCTATCAGTCCTACTCAAAGCCCAGTGCAGCCCTAACCCCATGCTCACATGTTCCTATAAGGCACTTCAGTTACCTGCTCAGACAAAGGAGATCAAGGAAAGGGGAAAAAAAACGGAGAGACAGGAATTTGTTTTTGCACCAGGCATAAGATGATATGGGGTATGGAATTTTAAATAACTAGTGAGGGAAATGGTAAGGTCTGCCATGCGAGTGGATCTTTCCATATCTGCCACTTCTTTTGTGCCACTTCCTATTTATTTATGCTCCTCATATTTCCATGAAGGATTTGAAGTGGCTTTAATAACTGACATATAAAATAAATATTTTACTCCTCCCACTCTCACTCCAGACTCAAGTTAGGGAGTTGCTCACAGCAGGCTGACCAAGAAACTTTTGCCAATGGAACTAATCATTCACTAGTTTTATGATTAACACAGTGACATGCATAAAAACCCTTGCTTTCTTTTTCCTGTGTAGATAATACTGGATCGGGAAAAAGACAGCCTTCTTTCCTCCCTCCAAATATCAAAATCAGTTTTCGCTACATAAATATGGCCTAGCTGGTCCATCTATCAACTGTATTTAAAAGATATTAAAACTAGAGTCTACAACTTCTCTTGGAAGACTATTTCTTGTGGTTGCTGAAAGGATAGTGTGAAAACTTTTTATTGTTTCAGATTGGACCTCCCAAGCCTGACTGTGAATTTTTATGCCTGAGTACCTAAAAAACTCCAAGAAAAACACAGCTCAAACCACCACATTTTGCTTGCTTTCAGGTTCAAACCCTATAAAACCACCACATTTTGTATGGTTTCCACCCCAAACCATAAGTTGGCATGGGATCCCACTCGATGCTTTCTGCTCAGGTCTAATTGAAATGTTTACCAACCTTGACAACATTTTCGACCAACCTGTCACTAACTTGGAATGCAGTTGAAACAAGCTGAGTTCTCAGCAATAATTTTTTCATTAGGATCCTTTTACCCGACCCCCTGCCACCCAACTGGGGACACAGAGTCATTGCATTGTCCCCGGTCAATCATTGTTACTTCCTCTGTGACATTCTACTCATGCTTGCCTTGCCTTGGACCTTTCTAACTCTTTTCTTCCCCTAAAAACGAACCTCTTCCGTGTATTATTCCATCACTTTGTGTACTTTGAAGCTAATCAGATAAATCAGCTTTTGCATTAAAGAGTTAATGGATTTAAAATTTTTTAGGGAATGCATAGGGCCCCAGATTATAAGTTCCTTGTGGTCAGGCATGATCTCTTGCTGACCATTTGGAGTTTCCAGGTCAAATATCAATACAAGATTTTTATTTGCTAAATCTGGCACACCTAGGACTGTTGTATCTCCACCTTCTAGAAACCCCCCACACGGGTGCTCAATAAATATTGGCTGACTGAATGAATAAATGAAAATAGCAGGGGATATATACCTTGGGATCTTTTGATTCTCTCTAAATTACATTGCATAGGGAGTTGGCTTACCCTGTAGGCCTGGACCTATTTGGTACGGTCTTAGGTATCTGCGTTTTTGAGAGAGATTGGGATAGGCGTGGTCTTGACTTTCTTCATTTTGCTTTTTTTGTGTGACCATTGTTCTAGGAGGGCATCCTTCTTTCTTGGAGGAGCCTGTGGGATAGAAAGGGGTAAGGGAGTGAACACCTGCTATTAGCTCATAACTCACCAAGGGAAGCGCAATCTTGACAATTGGATTGGGAGGTCTTGAGAGAGTGGGGACATTAACTGATTGCTTCCTGCTGCCATTCTTTCTCCACCAGAAGCGGAAGCTCCCTTGATAATCACGTATACAAATAGGGGCCTCCTGGGAATCCATGGGTACTTGGAGTGGGGAGTAATAATAGCAGTTTAGGCTGACTAGAATCTTTTATAAATAGTCCTAATGCCTCCAAAGTCATCATCATGAGAATTCTTAAGGCCTCCATGGAAGGAGAAAAACTGTCTCAACATGTTTATTTTATAATTATGTTAAATTATCAATTACATTTATTACTGAAACTGCTGTAAAATCATAAGGGTGCTTTTACATTGGGAGCTAGGGGCCATTGGACATAAAGGCAGTGTTGACTTTGTCTTCATTTTTGCATCTACTGTTTTCTTCAGGAAGTTCCAGAACTTTCCTAGTATTTTGATATACTCTCATAAAAATGTGACTTGCATCATATGTTAGCATGTTGTCTGTTTATTTAGAGCTGTGACTAAAATTCATGGGAGATCTATCTTCATATATTGGCTGCTCCTGAAAGACAAGGGAATGACTTTAACCTTGAGACAAATCAACTCTAAGCCAGACTGAACCCAGAATTCACACTCCATCCCGCACACTCCCTCAAGTTCTGTTCTGTGAGTGGACTATCTCTGATGCTTGTTTATCTGATTTCTAGAATCTTTCTCTGGTCTTAGGCACTGACAGATATAGGAAACTATGTGCTGTCTGGCTACTGAATTCTGTTCCCCTAACAAAACAAGGTCAAAATGCCTTAAAGTCCTATCTAGGAAGAGTACTCTTAAAGGTGTGGAATTTTGGTTTTCTACACATGATGATTAAAAATGTGGGCTTGGGAGTCAGATCTATGTGGAATGGAATCCTGTATCTGTCCCTTTAGTAGCTTGAATCAAGTTGCTTTACTCTTCTCAGCTCCAGTTTTCTCATATACTAAGGGGAGATACTTATAGTACTTACTGTATAGGGTGCTTGTTAGAATTAAATGACCTACTGCATGGAGAGTCTAGCTCACATATAGTAAGTGCTCAACAAAGGAGAGCCATTACCGTTCAAAATCTGGAACAGAAGATTTTCTTTTTAAACAGACTCTCAGAATGTTTCTGTTCAACAAACACACCTGTATGGCCTGGATTGTGCTTATGAGCCGTGATGGAAACTGTGGCAGTAATGTCCCTGCACCTGGTTGGCCGCATTCCTGGCCCTTCCCCTGAATGTCCAGCTTCTGGTTTAACTGGAAGTTGGGAGGCAGGGTCAGGGCACTCTTGCGCCCTCTGACATAGCGAAGACTGGAGCCCTGTGGGAAAGTGGGTGAGGCATCCCTGGTGGCAACCCAAATTGCCTCTGCCGTTCCTGGCTGCTCACCGCCGCCCCCCAGCTTTCTGGAGGTTGTTTTGGGGATGGTGCATTCCCAGCACTGTAAAGGCGGTGGCTGAGCCTGGGGCTCTGCTGGATTTCTGGCCCTGCTTCCAAACTTCCAGTGCTCTTCTGGCTCAACCAGAAGTTGAGTTGTGGGATGGCCTGGTGGTGTGTGTTGGCTTGGGAGAGTGGGTGGGGTGCAATGGAAAACACTTAAGTGATGAATTTAGAGGCCCTGGGGATGTTGGATTCTTTTTTTAAGTGGAATTTTACTTCATGCCATTTATCCTTTCTATCTACTCTTAGCTTTCAAAGGGTTCAATCCCACCAGGAGTGCAGGGGCCATTGCAGGTGAGTTGTGGAAATAGATTAGAGGAAGAAGGAAGAAGTTGAGATGGGCTCCTTCCTTCAGCAATGTCTCTTCTCCTGGAGTCTCTCCAACACTCTGTCTCCTCCTAGCAGCTTTTTTCCCCGTTAGTCTTTCTAAAATGTCCATCCATTTCTGGCCATCCACAGAAAGAAAACTGAGGTTAAAGTTTGAGAAGCCTCAAAATTCTTGTTTTTCCTTCTTTGTTCACCCTTCTAGCCCTTTCATTCTGTTTTTGCTCTTCTTAGAGCATGTTAAAAGGGAGCTTTTAAATTAATACTCAAAACATGGGAAAAAACTTCAGAGGAAAATAAAACAGAGGGAAACAAGGCTAGTAAAGTAGGAAGACGGAGAGGAGGAGGAGAAGGAAGTGTGAGCCCCTCAACCCCAAGTCGACCAGAAATGGCCCATGGTTAATATGGAGAGGGCGAGGCCTCTTGTCTGTCTTAAACTTCAGAAAGGAATTTGCTGAAATTTGGTAAAAATGGAAAGGAGAATTTGAGGGGGCGAAAACCTCACCCACAAGACTAGTGATTATACTGAACAATTCAAAGTGTTGAGGAAATCTAGCCATATGTCTGCAGATGATGCATCCAGATAGACCAAAAGGATTAGAATTATCTCCTGATACTGGTAATTTTATTTTGGTGACGGATATGATGGATTTTATATATAAGGTAAGCATTATAACTATAGGCTTGCTGTAACAGGCTTTATTTTTTTATTGAGTGTACATTTAGTTCACATTTATTTATTTTGAGCATATTTGAAACATCCACCAATTCTGGTAGCGTCAGAGCAAAATAAAAAGATAATTCCTCTACTTATAGGAGCAATAAATTAAGGAGGAGACCCCCTGCAAATAGGAAAAAGCCAATTAACTTATGTCATGATGGGGGTGGGGGAAATAGGGAGGGGCTGGTAAAAACATCTGGGGATCTAATGTATAACATATTGACTATAGTTGATAACACTGTGTTATATAATTAAAATTTGCTATCTCTTAGAGATATTTAAAGACCTTGAATGCTCTCACCAGAAAAAAAAAGGTAAATATGTGAGGTGATAAAATGTGCTAATTAATTAGATGGGGGAATGCTTTCACAAGGTATACATATATCAAGTCATCACAATATACACTTTAAATATCTTAGAATTTTATTTGTAAATTATACCTCAATAAAGCTGGAAAAAAAACTATTAAGAAGAGCAAATGCTTTCCTTTCATGGGATTATATTACCTGTATGGCTATATATAATAAACTTCCTAAATGCTATTGCCATGGTAAAAGACCCCACTTGGAAAGAATCCCAGGTGTGTCATTCCTCCAGCATAAGGTCAGGGAGTGGCCACATTTGTCTGTGTGTCTCCTGTGCTATTACAGTGCTGGGCACACACCAGTGTTTCTCAAGCCAAAGCAAACTGATGGAGAATAGTGAAGGGGGAAGTTATCTGTTTGTTTGCTTATTTCAGCTTTCTCATTCTCTTGTTGGTAATCTGGTTTAGGAACCTATTCCCATTTTTCTCCTGAGACTAAACTCCCAGAATATTCTAATTAAAAAATATTTTTGGCCCCTATTTGTTAAGCGCTTATTATGTGTCAGGCCTTTAAATACCTTGGGTGCTCAGTACTCCTCACAGGTGATATCACCTAATGCTTGCACAGTCCAGTGATACAGGGATCCTGACAGTTGTACGCAGCACCTTGCTCATTCCAGGGCTCAGTACAGCTTAAACAATAGCAGCAACAGCTGTGAGAGGAATCCAAGGACCAATTTGTTGGACTAAAACAAAACAGGGTTTTACCATATGGGAGATATATCTCAGATGGGTTTATTAGATGTAGGATGATTTTTCTTGTAGCCTAAGGGCTTTCTGGAGGGAATCTGAAATCTTTTCACTATGCCCACATCATTGCCAGATGTGGAAGTAATGAAATAGACCTTATCCTGTGTGTGTGCGCACACACGCATGCATATGTGCATGTGTAAAAGTGGCAAATTCTGGCTCATAAACTGAATTTCAGTTTATCTCTCACTTTCTTATGCAAAAGTTTCTTCATGAACCCTCTAAATATGCAGCAGGACTCCTGCCCCCCCATTTGAATAAACTATAGGTCATATCATGTTCACCAATACGTAAAACCAGAGGCAGTAAAATAATGATAAACATGGTAATTTCATAAAAGAGCTTGTTAGTCTTGTCTTCTAATAGTAGGAGGTAATGGAGTGCTCCACCAAAACTTAAAAATTCATAATGATTATTGATACCATTAATCAGAATTTGCCATGTGAACAGCTCAGGGATCTGTTGTAGTAAGCTGTCATGTGGTTGCAATCATACTTTTTAAACTGCCATCAGAGGTAACTGTCAGCAACACCATATCTTCTCTCAATTACAGCTTCAGGTCCCCAGGGTTCCATCCTGAGTCCAGGGCAGTTTGTACAGTTTGCTAATGACCTGCTGATTGTCTGCACAAAAGCAAAATTCAGGCAACACAGTGATTCCACACAAAAGCAAAGGACTGTCTGCTGTCAAAATAATACCACACTCTAATTTTGATAAAGCTTTTTTAACTGACTACAAGGTACTATTTGGTGCTAAAACGGGTGGCAGAAATAATGTTTATTCAAATAACTAACAAGTTGGCAGCAGGGAGGAAAATTTCAAGTGTGTGTGTGTGTGTGTGTGTGTGTGTGTGTGTGTGTGTGTAAAAAGGATACTGTTTAGATAGCTGTTTCTGTTCAGATTTTTGGTTCTGATTTTGAAAGGTACAGAAACTAGCAAATATCTGTTTCAACTGAATATTCATGTTGGTAATTATTAATATAGTTTAATAATATGCCACCAAAGTGTTTTACTTCTAGGTAGTGAAAATGTGTGCTGAACACTACATTGACCTATTTACCTATTTATTTCTTGACCTACCTCTATGGTGTGCCTCAGGGAGCAGGTTTGGGGTGCTGGGTGAAGCCATCTCAATACTCTGCATGGGTGTGTCTGCTCCATAGCATCTCCCCTCTAAACCTGAGGACACAGAAGAGAATCATTTAAAATCCTACCCTGCCCCTCTTTTTCCCTGACCCCATGCTCCACTGGCTCTGCAGGCTGGCCAGTATGTATGTGTGTCTAAGGGGCTGGTTCTTCCTTAGGGGACTTGTCACCAAGTCATTTATCTGTTTAGTGATGGAGGAGAACTCCTGCTAAGGCTGTGACCCAGTTTCCAAAGCTTTATTCCAAGACCTGATTTATTTGACTGTCCATTCATTCATTTATTATTTTATTTATTTATTTTTGGCTGCGTTGGGTCTTCGTTGCTGTGCGGAGGCCTTCTCTAGCCGTGGAGAGCAGGGGCCACTCTCCCTTGCGTGGGCTTCTCATTGCCGTGGCTTCTCCTGCTGCGGAGCATAGGCTCTAGGCGTGCAGGCCTCTGTAGTTGTGGCATGCAGGTTCACTAGCTGTGGCACATGGGCTTAGCCCCTCCGCGGCATGTGGGATCCTCCCGGACCAGGGCTGTAATCTCTGTCTCCTACATTGGCAGGCGGATTCCCAACCACTGCGCCACCAGGGAAACCCCATTCATTTATTCTTTCACTCATTCGGTGATTTTTAAACCTGTTATTATATATCAGGCCCTATCTAACCACTGGCATGATAATGATGAGCCTCAGCCCTTAAGCCCCTTGTGGACCGGTAGGAGTCAATTGGCAGTTACCAAATTCTTGATAAACTGTCAAGGATCCCTTCTCAGCTCAGTCCTGAAAGGATTTAAAGAGAATGTGAGTTGCAACATGTTGGCAAAATGAAAGCTCCTCCACTAAACTGTAAGCTTGTTTAGGGCAAGAAGTGAGCCTTGTCCTTGGAATTATTTATAGCTCTGAGCACAGGAAGCATATACATCACATGTCTAAAAAATATCGGTGCAATTTTTGGAATGTGTAAGAATCTTTGGCAATGGACAGTAAATTGCAGATGTCAAGAGTAGGGGTTTTGGGGTCAGTTATGGGTTTGGCTTCCACTGATATAGCTTCACTTAGTAACTTGTGATGGCCCTTGCCTCATCAAATTATTATCCATTTCAAAACATATGTGTTTAGCAACAGATACACCAGTGCATGTGCTAGGTGTTGTGGAGTCAAGAGTGAAAGAGATAGAAACACGATCTTTCCTCCTGTAGCTAGCTCACAGTAGAGGAAGTGTAGGGATCTCAGAACAGATACAGATAATTCCAATAAAATGTGTTAAGTTTTGTGAGAAACAAGTACTACTGTTACCTAGACTACCTAAAAGGAGGGGTCAGGAGGTCAGGGAGAAGACTGTTCCAGGCATTAGGGACAACGTGCAAAGGCCTGGAGGCGAGAATGATCCATGGTGCATTCCAGGGACTTAAATACATTCAGAGTCATTGAATTGTCACCTGCAATGAGAGGAGCTTGAGATGAGGCTGGGGAGGTGAGCAGGGCCAGATCCTGAGGGACCTTGTAGGGAATGCTAAGTAGTTTGGACTCCATTGAAAATCAAAGGGAATTTATTGAAGGGATTTGAGTAGGGCAGTGCCACAATGAAATTTGTTTTTGGATGATTGCTCTGGCTAGGCTACATATTGGATGCAAGATGGAGAGGGTGAGCTTTACCAGTTGGGAAGGCTTTTGCAGTTATCTGGGTGGAAGATGGCCCATAGTCAAACAGTATGGTATAGTGGAGAATGCATAAGCTTGAGAATCCAACAAGACTTGGCTCTAAAACTTACTGACTATGTGATTTTTAGCAAGTAACTATTTTACATAGTTTATTTTACACTTTCTCCTGCAAAATGGAGTAACTTTGACTGTCTGACGTGGGACTTAAATACTGTACATAAGCTGCCAGGTATTACATGACACACACTTCAGTAATGTCCCTTTCTGCTGCTCTTTCCTCTCTCCCGGAATTTCTTCCCCTTTAATGTACAACTTTATGCTTTTAAATAGGATCTTTTGTTACTGTTGTTGTTGGTCCTTTTTATCCCTGGACCATGTATATGGTGAAGCCTCCTCCTTTTAAAAATTCTGCCTTTGTGACAGCTGCAGTTCTCCCAGAATGTTCTGGCCTATCACAAGGTTACCTCTGAAGAAGCTGGTTCTGTTGAACACTTTATTCCGGTCTGGGCCATGTTATAACCAATGAAAAGCAAGCTTGGTAAAGATGAAAATTTTCACTCCTTTCCCTTTTGGAACTTTCTGGTAACTGCATTCTCCCCCTCATGCCCTTGGAATGCAGCTTTGGTGTTATCTTTGGCCATCCTCTGGGCTGCTTCTTAAGCACTTGTGGAGAGAGAACTTTGTATTTTTTATAGAACAGACCTTATTTTCACTCTGAGAATATTCCAAAATCCTGTCATATTTTCCTTTCTGACATCTCTAAAATTCTTCTTTTCCCATTGATCTCCAATAACTAAAATCCTTTTCCATATTTTGGCCCTCTTTTTCTTCTATTCCTTATAAATACCTCTATTGTGGTCTCTATTCTTGAATTCTGTCTCTGTTAAAGCAATCTCCTTGCTGCCTTTATTATAGCATCTTTTTAAAATGTCTTCCCTGATATCTATCATTGGCATTAAATATGGACTTTAGGGACCTTCACCGATCTTCATTGCCTGATTACTTTTTTCCCTGCTGGTTCCCTATATATCTTCTTAATTTCTTAATATATGACCTCCTTATATGTGTTCTTTTTATTTTTTTCATTCACTTTTTGTTTTCCTAGGCAGTTTTCAAGCTGTCTCCTCCCTAGTCTAGTACATTTTCTTTCCTTTTTACATGCCAAACCCAGCCTCAAACAAGTTTGTATCCTGAAACCCCTCTTATTTCTCCCACAGCTCTTTTCCTCATGTTTGCTGTCCCCCTCTTCATGATGATGGTCTTTTCTTTATCAAGTGATGCTATAGCTATGTGATTGAGTGTACATATACTCTCTTTTGATACAAGCAGATCTATCATTTATTAAGGAAGGTCTTTGCTTAGTTGATTAAGTCCATTCTCTTGCTTTCATTGCCACCGCCTTGGTTTGGGGCTGACAACTGGTCTCACTGCCTCAGCTATCTTTCCCAGCTATTCTGTCCTTCACATGGATCTCAAAAATGTCTTTCTGATTTGGTCCCTTTCTCTTCTGAAACAGAACAAAACAACAAAACAAAACAAAACCACACAGCTTCTGCTTTCCCTAGCCTGTAGAATGAGATTTACCTTCCCCAGGTGTGCATCAGGAGTTTTCATACATGGCCCCTCTTCACCATTCTAGACTCATCCTGTCACTTTTTTACCCTCGATCTTAAATTCCAGTCACAAAGAACTGCTGGAGGAGGTCATTTACCTTATTTGGAGGTTTAGAGTGGACTGCTACAGGACAAATATAGTCTGCAGAATTCTTTGCCATTCTTTTAAAACCAAAAGATTTCATGTAAAACTCTGTTTTTCTGGCTTCTCTCAGAAAATAGGGCAGTACTGCACCATATACACACCTGGCAACAAAGAGTTAAGAGTTGAATGGTGGCTGCCCCTTTAGATGAAGTGTGTTCTTTCTCCGATTTGCCACTGTTTCTGTCACTTCTTTTTGTGTCCCCAAAATTGAGAGAAAGTGTCATTTGCCATTTATTACTGCTCTTGTGCTTTGTTCTGTCTTAAGTATTAAGAATATTAAGTATTAACAGTATTAAGAGAGAATTGTATCACATCTCTATATCTACAGACTTACTGATAGATAAATAAAAGATGGGTAGATACTGTTTTGCATTTTAAGAAACATATGGGGCCCACTTTACTCTTTCATCCTTAGACCCTGTAGGAATCTAAATTTGGATCTCTGACAAAGTGACTTAGCACTAAGGGTCTGTGTTCAAATCCTGCCTCCATCACTTACTAGCTGTGTGGTTTCGGGCAGGTTACTTTAGCATCCTCTGCCTTACTTTCACCTCTGCAAATTGGGGATAACATTAGCGTGTACCTCACAGAGTTTTTATGAAGATTATATGAGATAATCTATGTAGAGAATTTAGTAGAGGGATTGGAACATGGAAAGCATTCAATAAATCTTCACTACATTGTTATGACTATTATTATTTTTATTATTATTCTATTTTCCCCAAATCTAATGGTGGGAATATCAGATCCATGAGGGACATGGTTTTGGGCAGAGTCTTTTGGTGCCTGTTTAACCACACCTCCCTAGCACTCAATTTTGCCACTTATTAGCTATGGGCCTAGTCAAGTTCTTTAACCCCACTGTGCCTCCATTTTATCATCTGTAAAATGTTAACAATAACAGTATAATAATAGTATCCACATCTTTGGTTCTGATATATCATCTGAGATAACTATGTACTATGTATTATGGTGTCTGCCACATAGTAAGTATGCAGTAAATGGTAGCTGTTATTGTCATCAGCTACCCTGCCAAAATTTTGCCTTTGTTTCCCTGGAGATGTCACTTGATAGTTGTAAGGAGCCAGGGAGCCAGGTGATCCACCTGTATGTGATACATGGGGCCCATACTTTTACATGAGCTTTTCAATAATTGAGATATAATTCATATACCATAAAATCACCCTATTAAATGTATAATCACCCTATTAAAAATCACCCTATTAAATGTATAATCACCCTATTAAAATGTATAATCCAGTGGTTTTTGATATATTCACAAAGTTGTGCAATCATCACAACTATCTAATTCTAGAATGTTTTCATCATCCCCCCAAAGAAACTCGGTATCCGTTAGCTGTCATCCCTCAAACTTACCCCCCAGCCCTTGGCAAGCACTAATATGATTTCTGTCTCTAGGGATTTGCCTATTCTAGATGTTTCATGTAGATAGAATCATACAATATATGGCTGTGTACATTGGCTTTTGCCTGTGTGTTTTCCCAAAGAATAAAGCTGTACCCTTTTCCAGAAAACAAATTCCTACTGGGAAGATAAAGGAAGCCCGAAGCAGGAAGTAAGAAGTAGGAAGATAGCATAGGCCAAGACTGACCTAAGAGGAATAAAACCAAACAGACATGCATCTAGGGGCCAATTTGAGTAGGCTAGGAATGTTGAGGAGCTGTAAACTGTGACTATAAAGAGCAACTAAGCTAGATTCCTTTGGATTCTTCACAGTCAGCCCTCAAAAACAATATAAGGGTCTCAAATGCCCATCTGTGAATTCACCTGGGAGTTGGTTAAAAATGCAAATTCTGGGCTTTTCCTCAGGCTCACTGAATCAGAATCTCCAGGATGGAGGTTTAGGAACTGCCACAAGCTTCTGCCAGGCAGTGGGTTTGGAAATCATTGGACTACGTGGAACATGCTTGTATGACACTGAGCTGTGTTACCGTGTTCCATTTCAATGATACTGCTCTGTATTGTTGATGCTCTTAAGTATGTATGTTGATCTTCCTTTTCTTTGTGCATCTCAGACCTGCTGCACAATGATACACAAAGTAGGGGCTCAGCACATTTTAGAAGATTGGTCATACAGGAACCTTGAGGGTATGGCTGGATTATTGCTGGCCACAAAGTCATTAAGGTCAACAGGGCCTAAGAGGAGACCTTTCTGGCACATTCTAAGCATTCTTTCTTTGAGATTTCAAGGCTGGGGTTTGTCTTCAGGGCTCTGACTTGTGCCCCAATGGTCAACAGCCCTTTGATCTCTGGGCTCCAGAGGATGTCCCCAGAACAGACCCTCAGGGGGACCTTCCAGCCATGTGCATGGTGCTGATAGGTAGAGGAGTAACAACAGAAGCACAGGGGTGGTTCCTATACCTCACGGATCAGAATCCCCCAGGGGACCTGTTAACATTCCTATGCCTCCCCCAGACCCACTGAACCAGATTGTTGTCCAGGAAGGGGAAATTACTACTCAGACACTACCCAAATACTGCTGTAGAGTTTGAAGAACCTGATCCTCCCGCCTGTGTCTGGAGCTAAAACAGTGGGTTGTGCTCATGGGGATTTACTTGGGTGGGGCAGCGGACTAGAATTTGGGAGATCTAGGCTTAGTGTTGGCACTACCATTTAGTCGGTCCCTGTGTGACACTGGGTATGCCACTCACCTTTGTGTGCTTCTTTGTAAAATGAGGGATTTGGACCAGGAGAGACATCTAGAATGCAGACATGATCACTGGTATCTATAGGAGGCTTCTCTATAGGCTTGGATGTCAGCTCTAAAGGATCCTTTTCTTCATGTCTCTGAGGACAGACCTGCTATCTCAGTCTGGAGTTAGCCACTGTTCAGTGTCACTGGAGGCAAAGTTGCTGAAGCCCTCTGTTTGGAGGCTGCGGGGTGGTGTGGGATGGTGGTGAGATTAAACAAGAAACATGACAAGCCCTACCCCTTTCCTTTCTCCTCCTCTCCTCGCTCTTCTTCCCATATTCCAGTAATTAAGAGTTTCACGTACATAAGTCCATTTTTAAATTGAAAATATCCCATGGGAATGTTAAAGCCACCAATTATTAATACTCTAGTATGAAATACTCAAATCTAGCCATTGGAAGACTTCCTGTTTAGTGTTTGTGGTATTAAAGAAATTTGAGTGGATGGGTAATAGCACATGCACTTGGGTTCCTGGAGCCTGAGGTAGGGGACAGAGTGGCACAGCAAGGGAGGGGATGGCAGCCAAAGATAGTCATTGATTTGGTGGTTTTGCCTAGACCTTGGCAGTGGTGTGACAATACATCTCCTGTGATGCTTTGGGCAGAGATGCCCTAAGCTAGTGATGCTTCACCTAGACCATCTTCGGGTGAAGTTCTTATCACTCTTATTTTGTTAATTATACTGGAAATCAATCATTTTGGTTGCCCAGGAACTGGGTAAAGTTTGGGTCACTGTACTTCTCACTTTTCATGGGATCTTAAATCCAAATTTATCCCCCAATACTATTCTTTATTCAACTCTCACTCAGGTCACAAAATCAAACTCCATTCAGGTGAGCCCTGTGAAACACTGTGAAGAAACAGTGGCTGGTTTAGGGTTCTGTGGGCTCTCTCCTTTTTCCCCAGTTTGTCTCTCCCTAGCCCACTCATTCTACATCCTTTCTACATGCGGATCCACTTGTATTTAATAGCAATTATAATTTTTCCTCTTTCTTTGGTTTAGCGAAATAAATGAAGGAACAGAGAATCCTTAGGCATACTTTGTGTGTTCCTGTAGTCTCTGCCCCATTGTCTGAAAAACCAGACTTCATTTAGATGCCAATGAATCCATCAACGGGTTTTGTTTAAGCCATGTATTTACCAAGATCCTCACTTGAGCAGTGGCTTAACTTTTGAATCTTTGATTTATAATTTTACAGTTGCTGAGACAGAAAACCCACTCCTTTGGAGGAGCATGGCCTTTTCCTATACTGCTTCCCACCACTGCTTCTGAGCTTCTTGAACCCTGGCCCCTGGACACCACCATTAAGAAGACCTTATGGATGGGCTACGTACCGCCTGAGAGAAGAGGAACATCAACTACAGTTTCTAACTAGATTGCCTTCTTCATTTCAAGTAATGGCTGCCATCAGGGTCAAGTTAAAGACAGACCAGCTGGACAACTGCTTGGAGGACTAACCCATAAGGGCACTAAAATGTCCACAGCGTGCTAACACATCTATGGAAATATAGGGAGAGGAAAATAATACCAGCTGTTCTTTTAGGGAGAACTCTGTGTGGGGCTGGAAGAAATGGTTTGAAGTTTCTTGGTGGTGGAAAGTAGGTAGTAATCGGAATCTAGAGGAGCATGGGGATGGTTTACTGCAGGGATCCTGTTTTTCCTACTGGGATATATAAATTGGGTGCCCCAGCTGGGTTGTTTGTGACCATGGAAGGTAGGCAGACTACCCCAGTGGTCCTCCTGCTCAATTATTCTCCACACACAGCTCAGCCTGTCCTCTAGTAAAGATCCTGCAAGCAGTGGTTTGAAGGAGACACCAATTTATTAGCATACACATCTCCATTCTGCACTCTAGGGCTTGTAAATGAAGACACAGTCATAGATTGTCTCTCTTCCAGTTCTAGAATGTTAGCCCTTAATGTGCCTTCATTTACTCGGGGGTAAGGGGTGTTAGCTAACAGAGCAGATCAAGTCAAATGGAGCTTGAACTCTTGTGGGCTGGGTGATCAGATCCTGTGTTGCGTTAACTAGATGGAGACCAAGTGGAATTGAGATTTTCAAAAATATTTCGCTGAAGGGTGGTACTGTCAATTATTTGCAAATGAGGACATCAAAGAACATTCTTGGAATCATGAAATATAGAACTTGTGGTCGTGTTCAGTAATTTAACAGACAGTTAAGTACCTAGTGGACGCTGTGGAGACTTAAGACCGAGATAGACATGGTTCCTACCCTCATGGAACTTATATTCTAGTTTCCCTTGAGTGTGAAGAGCAGTGGCTACAGCAAACAAGTGGCCACAAAGATATTCTCAAGTCCAGGATTCCAATTAATAGAGTACTTTCTCTTGCCTTAATCATGCCTAGTGACCAAGCTTTTACAAGAATTATAAGTCTGCATTCAGGACTAGAGCCACATCTTCTGTCTTCCTGTCCAGCACTCTTCATTATAAGTCTGTGAACCAGTGTGAACTGTTTCCCTAGCAAGCTAAAGTCCCATGGTGTCAAGGGAAGGGCTTAGGATTAGTAGGATTTCTGGAAGGGGAGATATTAAGTGACTTGGGTCAGGAAATATGAAGGGATAGAGCCAGCAATTGCTTCTGTCCTATGTAGGAAAACTGCAGTGTGAGACATGCTGGGCTGGCAACTTTGAGACCCAGGTTTTAGTCTTTATTCTAAGACTATCAAGCTATGTGACTACGGTCAAGTCACATTACATTCCACTTGGAGGTATCTTGAATGACTTCAAGATCCCTTCCAGCTCTAAAAATGTTAACATCAGGCCCTGGACTACAGGACAACTGTCTAGTTTCTAATTCAACTGTTCCTAAGCTGTTAGGTCAAATAGATCTGCAATAGTCATTTGACTGTTATTTTTTGGAGGGGTTTTTATCAACCTTGTAGGATACAATGAGTCTGTCTCTCCCCTTTGGAGTTGAGAAGGTTCTAGAAACATACACTGTAGAGCTCATAGAGGCTTTATTCCCTTTTTAATCCTTTCTTCTCTCCCTGACTGTCTCCCTCTCCTTTCCTTCATCACATTTCTATGGAGCATACACCACATGCTTTGCACTGGGTGTGGGCTATGTTTGGAGATACAAGGTAAATCTGACATTTTCCCACACTCCAGAAGCTTTCACAGGAGAGGGGACAAAATCCTCCTTCCTCTCATCTGCTGGCTTTCCTTTTGATGATGTTCCAGGGGAGTGTGCTAGTGGGTAACCGGCTACAGGCAGGTGCCTCATTCTGCTCAAGCAATTTTGAGGTGCCCTGAGATACACATCCAGGTAATTATTTCAGCCCAGGGTCACCATGAAAAGATCTATGTCCAGATAAAAGGAAGAGATGACTTTTCACTTCTTGGAATAAATCTGAGATAATCCGCTATACAGTGATGGTCACTGTCTACCCCATCCTCTGCAATCCATCTTTGCTCAGGTGGGGAGACTCTAGGTGACTAGTTCCTAAACTTAAAAAAAAAATCCCTCTCAATAAATAGACATCTTTCTTGTATACTGTGTTTCATATATTCACTATAGCTGGTGGCCTCTTTAAAAAGGAAAGGGAAAACACTAATCAGACAAAAAGATATTGTTATATATTCTTACCTCATTGTGAATCCTATGTAAGTGCCTTCTCTTTATCTTTGTTTCTTCCATCATTAGCAACTCTATTTGACAGTTATCTCTAAGTGCAGAAAATACTTTATGGAAAAATAAATCAATGGAATTTCATATTCAGAATTGCTGACATAAACTGTTTTATTTGAGACTTTTATCTTGGGAAATAGTTTTAGGGACTTCAATATCTGGCTTAAACGCTGGAATTAATTACTCTTGACTCTCAATTTTGCCTCCCATTTGAGGTCAAGGAATGTACTGACACCTCCAGTTAATGCTTATACCTCTCTGTGGCCAAGAGCTTTAATTTTCTCTATTGCTTTCATTTTTCTTTGCAGCTGTACTGCATTACTAAATGGATTGATTAATGCTTCATCTCTTCTCCTTGTTCTTACTTTACCTCTTGTAAATATACTAAAAACAGTGTAAGGTTCACAACATCAGATGGCTGATAGGGCTTACAAGAGAAACAAAGGGCCTGATAACTCACATAAATGGAAAATCGACCCTGGAATAATTGAGAGCATATTCAAATATCTTCGTGCAGTGTTACTCTCATTAAGCAGAAGTGGTATCAGTAAATCTATAAACTCTACATATTCTAATGAAAAGGGAATTTTTTTTCTTTTTACATGCTGGAGGAGCTGTAGCAGAAAAGGGAATATTTTGTCAAACGAAATTTCATATTTCCAAATATCTGGATATTGGCCATTATGAAGAAAAATTACAAATGATGGACTACCTCTTATATGCCTACTCCTAAGTCTTGTAGCTCCAGCCATTGACTCTAAGGCAATTTACATTTGTTTTGTCTGTCCTTCTTGAGAGGAAACAAAAATCTAATTTTTTCAAGCAATTAAAATTCTTTTGCTTCAGCTAGGATGAAAGAATTAGGAGTTCTGTCTCCTTGTACATAATTGTATATTTCATCTTTCTTAATGATTGACAGAAAACAGATAAACTGAGACATCTCTGAATCAGGGTTGAATGTACTCTCTTGGTGGCCCCATTGCTAATCTCTTTGACTATTTTGCAGGATTTCTTTACTCTGTAATGGAAAGGTTTATTAAATATGAGGGGTGCAAAGCTTTCTGAATACAAATGAACTTATTTGCCAAAATTTAAATGCTCCTTCTTGTCAGTGAGTGCCTGTCTCACTTAACAGGATCCAAATTGAATAATAAAGAAAATTAGACTATATTGTACCTCAAGAGAAATCGTGCATGAATTATAACATAATAGTGAGGGGGAGAGGGGTCATATTTTTGAAAAAAGAGTAGATGATTTGGATCATATAAAAATGATTAACTCAGAGAAAATGAATTCTTTTCAAAGAAATATACTAATTCAATGAGCAGGATTTCCCATGCACAAGCAATCTACACCTTTAGCTAGCTTAGAATTTTTTTGGCTGTGCCACATAGCTCGTGGGATCTTAGTTCCCTGACCAGGGATTGGACCTGGGCCCTCGGCAGTGAAAGCACCAAGTTCTAAACACTGGACCGCCAGGAAACTCCCAGGCTAGCTTAGAATGAAACTCATAATCATATGGAAATGCATGGTAGGTTTCAGTGGTTACAATTTACTACCTTATTCCATCATATACCTGTGATGGAGTTGGAAATCCAATAAACATCCATTGAAAAATGAACACAGATCTCCAGAGAAGTACAATAGGGAGACAGAATTTGAGAAATTGCCCCAATTCTTTCTTTAATCATGGGGTAATGAGGCTGTCCCTTGGTCAGTGTGTTTATTCCCATTGCCTTGATGTTATCACTAATAAAGCTGATGATCACAATGCCTTTCCCCTGCCAGCATTCGAGGGGCACTGTGGGAAGAAGAGGGCAGCCCTCTTGACCAGGGAGACAGGCTGGGAGAACTTCAGCAGCCACACAAACTGTTGACCATGCTCACGGATGGAAACAGAGTGCATGTGTCTAGTAAAATAAACCAGTAGAGGGGAAGTGAGGAAGAACATGAAGGTGGGACTGTGCAAAGACAGGAATTGGTCCCTGTCATACACTTGAAATAGGAAGGTACCTGTTGGAAAAGGATGAAGTGAGGAAGGATCCTAAAGTAGAGAAAATAAAGGGAAGAATGAATGTCTCCAGAGTTTGCTGAAATTAATTATCCTGAGATTTCAGGAGGAGGAAAGGAAGATCAAGAGAAACAGAAGAAGGCTCTGAAGCCTGTGAAGTTTCAAAAACAAAAGAAAACGCAAACGAAAAAGTTTAAAAAGTAAAGTCATGCTTTTCTTGGAGAAGAGACTGGGCATTAACAGAAAGTTTGATGACAGCAGGATTTGTATTTAGGGGTTTACTTTCAATCTAAGAGAAGTTTTATATGACACAGATGCAAAAGACATTAATGTCTTTTGGCCATGATACTGGGCTTCAATTGCAAAGGGGAAAAAGAATGGTCAGCGCATCTCAGATAAACACCAACTGTGCAATATTTCATTTGAGATTTGTATTATCTCCAATTAAGTAAAAAAGAGAGACCTAGTGAATTTGATTGCCTCTGTAGGAAGGCTTGAGAATTAGAAACCTAGATTTCCCACATGGGATGATAATTTGGTATTAAAAATTAATAAATACAGAGTCTGGGGATATTAAGATTCATCTCCACCATTTCAAATCATGATCCACACCTTCAGAAAAAAAGAGCTTGGGACCTGGAAAGTAGAAAGGAGAAGGAAAAGAGATGACTGATGGGTGGGTGAGCAAGAAGGGGGAAATGGGGCTTCCCTGGTGGCACAGTGGTTGAAAGTCCGCCTGCCGATGCAGGGGACACGGGTTCGTGCCCCGGTCCGGGAAGATCCCACATGCCGCGGAGCGGCTGGGCCCGTGAGCCATGGCCGCTGAGCCTGCGCGTCCAGAGCCTGTGCTCCTCAACGGGAGAGGCCACAACAGTGAGAGGCCCGCGTACCACAAAAAAAAAAAAAGAAGGGGGAAATGAATGCTGCAAACCAAATAACTACACAAATTGTGAGGAAATTAAATGAACAAAAGTGTTTGAAAGATAAGTGGTTAATGAGGAATATGAGATAATAAGACATTTAAAAATAGGAAATTACTATGGAAAGTGAGGATGAATGGTGAATTACATGGGAGATGATTAAGGTACACAGGAAGGCAAGGAAGGGAGGAGGAAACTGGGATGGAAAACAAAACGTGACTAATAGGTGGAAAGGGCAGGCTTGAACTCTCAGCAGCATGTCCCCCAACCTCTGGAGAACGTGCACAACCTAGAAATAAAGGAAGAACAGATGAAAAGAGTTCACGGTTAACGTGAAATCATGAGGACAACAGAGGAAGCAGTAAGTGTCATTTGTCCTCAGGAATGAAAGCATTTCTAGAGAAATGTATTAGTCTGGGTTGTCCATTCATCTATGAGTAGAACTGTCTTCATCTACTTCTTAAAAAATGTTAAATTACAAAATGAGTGCTATTAAAGAAATGCTAAGCACTGTCAGGGGAAGTTGAAGAAAAGATTGCATCTAGAACAACTGAAGTGGGGACTAAGTGAGCAAATCTGTTCACAGTCTTTTATATAAAATTTTGAAATTCAGCCTCTTAAGGAAAAAAACTGGAGAGAATTTATCCAAACAGAAGTGTGGGCAGTGATGGGGGAGGGGAGAGTTTTAACTGTTGTAAATATTTTAGAATATATTCTTCTACAATATTTTTTTTTCCTCGTCAAATGAGTGAGATTAAGCTAAAAAAGCTCCTGGGTATTGCTTTAAACACACTGGATGAGAGGGTTTACAGCAATGTAAAGTATTCCTAGTAGTAGAAATAGCATAAATTTTTAAAGAAGATTAATATCTGGAGCAGGTCTAAATGCTTGTGATTATCCTTTCGCTTTCTCGTGTTTGTGCAGGGGATTCCTTTCAGCCAGACAGTACCAGACCCCCTTCAGAGGGAAGCTGATAAAGTAATTTAGGTGGAAAGGCCTAATGAGATAATGATGTTAAGGCCAGTTAACACCTAATAAGAACATAACCACCAGGGATGATATTGTTGCTTATTAATTATAATGATGATGTGGAGGAAAGAGACAAGGTGGCACTCATTTAGCAGAGAGCACTCAGGAGTAAAGCTGTTTTCTCAAAGGGCAAGTTGCAGGCAGTTAGAGTTAGAAGTAGGGCAACATGTAGCCGAGTTTGAAATTTATGGCCGTTGGGTTATACTGGCGACCACAGAACTGGAGGCCAAGCAGGAGGTAACAGATGCCTTCCTGATGGTGACCAAGACTGGAATGGAGACTGCTGTGGTTGCAGGGCCGGGCCATGCTCAGAGTCAGAGACTCCGGGCTGAGTTTTGGGGGCTGTCCTCTTGCCTCAGATTCCACAGTGGTCATTCGTGGGCAGACAGGCAGGTGTCCAGAACTGGACTGGGTGTGCTTCCAGTTCTGTGACCTTCCCCTCCACTCCACTTGGTCCTGGCAATCAGACCCATAGCATAACTCTTCAACTGGTGATGGTGCCCTTCCCTGTTGAGGGAGCCCAGAAGATCCTTTCGGCCTGATTTTAGAGTCACATACTTGATCTGTTGCCTTCATCTGCTGACCTGAATGTAAGGTTTCTTGGTGTTAGTCATTGCCCCTGCTCTGCTTCCTGAATTCCCCATGGGTGTGGTTCATCCAGGGCAGGGGAATTGTATAAGTTCATTGCAGATACACTGGTGTCTGTATTAGTCACAGAGCAGGAGTCGAGGATATGAGGAAGAAGCAGCCATGTGAAAAAACCTGAAGCTTTTGGAAATCTTGAGAGTCCTCAAGGGAGGCACAGCAGCTTGAAGTCCAGGAACAATCTGGGTAAGCAGATTTGGGACCGTTAGGGATACTGGAAACTCTTCTTCTGATTCACTGTCTTTCGCCTCACTATGTGGGTCTCTATCTGGGTCCTAGAGACTAGGCTGTCACTCACTCGTCTCTGGGTCTTTGGATGCCACCTCTGCAATAATAGGATGTAGTTTTCCACACCTTCCTGTGCTATTAATTTTATTACCTGGATGAGGGCCATCTCACAGGATTTTTCTTGTTCTATGTGATGATGTCACTGACCCTGCCATAGAAAGGAAATAACTTCATCGTTAACTTCTGAAAGCAAGTATTTTTATATTTATTAAATGTGTGGTTTGAGAGGCAGGAAGCAAAGAGTGCTGGATAGGAAGACAGAAGATGTGGCTCTAGTCCTGACCCTTAGACATATCCCTGTAACCTTGGATAAATCTCTTGCTTTTCTGAGCCTCAGTTTCGCCATCCATAAGGTGAGAGTTTGGTGAGGGTAATCTTTATGGTTTTAAAGTTATTTCCAGCCTTAAAATTCTACATTTAAGCGTATATGTGTGTAAGGATCCTACCTCTATTAAACCTTTATGAGAGAATGACAAATATCGCCTTAAATCCATGGTTCAGAGTGGACAATTAAGGTTGGAGTTACTGATGAAACAGTGGCATAACTATTTATTGAGCACTAACTAGTTACCTGGCAGCCACAACCTTAAAGGCAGGTGTTTTACAGGTGAGGAAATGAAGTCTTCAAAAGGTGGAAAAGATTGTTTAAAATCCTATAGTTAATGAAGGAGTGGGGCCAACATTCAACTCCGCTCTTAC
>NW_006777108.1:1442502-1479888 GCF_000442215.2 Lipotes vexillifer
CTGAAACAGAAGTCCTTGACCTTAATCAACGTGTGCCCATCTTCCACTCTTTAGAACCCAATACTTATGTCCCATACCTGCTGGAACTAGTCACTGAAGTTTTCTTCAGTTACAGTGGTTCTCAACAGGTGATGGAAGGAGCAACGCAGGGAGTGGCTTGACAAATCTCCCTAGTTGATTCTGATACACACATCTCGCTGCCTCTAAACCCACTCTGAGACATCACCAGGTCAGAGTCATACTAACATGATGACAGAAACAGTACCTTACTGGAAAACTTTCTGCCATGTGCCGGTTCTCATTTCTGCTTCTCTCAGCATGGCTTAGGGGGTAGGTAGAGGCACCGGACACAATTATTTCTCTTGTCTTCCAAATGGGAAATTGAAGCAAAGAGAATAGAATAATGCAACTTCACACACCCAGTGGTCAAAGAATGACATGAGGACTCAAACCTTAAGACTCCAGCCACCACAGGACATTGTCTTTCTAGACAATTCAATTAATAGTGGATTTAATATACAGGGAAAAACATCACTTTTTCCCCTTGGAGTTTCCTAGTAGATGTGTCATTTCAGTGACATTAATTTATTCAGAATATCTGTAAACCCAGCCGCTATGAATAGTGTCAACTGTAATAGCCATTAACAAATACCAAATGGAGGAGAATGATTTCTTAACCAGGCATTTTTATGAACAAAAAATGACTTTCTAGACCTTCACTGATTGGTCCCAGAAAAATGCTTTATCAGGGTTGTTAAGAAGGTTCAGGCATTCAAAACAGAGAGATGCTCTTCATTGTTCATATCTTCTTTGAAAGTAATAAAAAGATTAATTCCTTTTTGAAAATAAAAATATTAGCACCTAGAATTTCAAATTACTTTTCAAGAATTAATTTTAATGCCACATAGAAAAAGCCCCAGACTTAGTTTTTTTTTTTTTCCCAGACTTAGTTTTAATCTACAGTTCTTTATAGTTTAAAATGCTTTCTTTTGGTCTTTCTGTATTTTGGTTTCCTCTCTTTTCCTTTGCTGAATAAATTCTAAATTTTTGCTCAGTATGGTTGAATTCACTTCATTGTGAAAAGTCAGAAATATCCAGCTATAGGATTTGATTAAGTAAAGATAGAATACAATGTTGCCATTTAGAAGAATGAGGCAGCTCTATATGGAATGATGTCTAAGATATATAGTTAAAATTTAAAAAGCAAGATATACAACAACATGTATGGTAATCTACCATTTATACAAATACAACATATCTGTGTTTATTCACATTGCCTAGCTGTGAAAGAACATTTAAGGATCTGGTAATAGTGGTTGCCTCTGAGGAGAAACTGACTGCTGGGAAATTAGAGGGAGATTCTCTATATACCCTGTTGTCCCTTTTATATAGTGTTTCATGTTCATGTATTATCTATTCATTTTTTTTTTTTATAAAGACAGAGGTAGAGCCTTTTTTATTGAGATGGAAAAATACAAAAGACATGTTGTTAGGTATAAAAAGCAAGTTGAAGAACAGTATGAATAGTATATGATTCTATTTTTATAAATTAATTATACATGCATATATGTATGTTATAAATACACCCATACACATCTCTAAGGATATGCACCAAATTAACAGTGGTTCCCCCTAGAGAGTAGAATAGGAGAAAGAATGCGTATGTGTGTGTGTGTGTGTGTGTGTGTGTGTGTGTGTGTGTGCTTTCATTTCCTTGTCCTGTGTACTTCTATATTGTCTGCTTTTATTTTTACACAAACGACATACTAATTCACAATGAATAACTCAAAAACTTATAAACCCAACCAAAGGGTTGCACTTGACTTCTACACACCTATAATCAAAATTTCCCAGAACAGCCCTTCCAGTCAGCCATTTTTTGTTTTTTATATCCCACATATTCACTTCAGATCTCTTCCTTGACTTCTTCCCTGAAGTTTTCTGAACTTTCTGTTCCTTTATCTTTGCTCTCCTACATTCCCCTCTATGAGTAGGGCCCAGATAAGGTCATGACCAAGAAATGATAGTAACACTAGTGACAGTTCCTTTCTCAACTTTCCCTTAAAATCAATCCAGAATGATGCAGCTAAAATCCCCCTCATTCTTCCTTTACAGACTTCAACCTTGGGTTAAATCTAACTATCTATTTCAAGAAAATTTCTCTGCTTTCTGGATCAGTCCTATCAGCACATAAATATGCTATAGCTCCAATCTCAAACAAAAACAAAACTCTTGGCTTTGTTTTATTTTGTTTGCTTAGTTTTAGTGGTGAAACCTCCACTCAACTCTCTCAACTCCATACCTTCTCCAAATACTGTTCCATTTCTCTGTGCTCCTTTACAGCAATTTTCCTTGAAAGAGTTGTCTTTCCTTTTGTAAAGACACTTCCTCCCCTACCATTCATGCTTTTGGTTTTTTTTTTTTTCCCCCCGTACATTCTTAAAACCACTCCTCTCAGGCTTTCTGCCCTACCACTCTCCCTCAACTGTCTTGTCAAGGTCACTTAGGGCATTTACTTGCCAAATCCAATGGTCAATTTTTAATCCTCATTTTCTCTCTCAACTCATTTACAGTTGATCACTTTCTCCTTCTTGAAACACTTTCTTCTCTTGGCCTTCTGGACACCTTTCTTGGATCTCCTTCTCCCTCACAGTCTGCTGCTTTTTCGTTTCTCCTTTATCCTCTTCATCTTGAAATATCAGGACTGCTCAAGGCTCAGTTCTTGAGTCAACCTGCCTTCTCTATTTAAACTCATTTTCTTGCTGATCTCATCTAGCCTCTTGACTTTGAATACCATTTCCATGCTGATGTCTTTCAACTTTTATGACCAAACCCCAACCTGGCCCTAAACTACAGACCCCTTGTCTTAAAGGCCTATAATGCTTCCTGTACTCACACTACATCCCTGAACTCATCCTCTATCACCCCCTTCCCTGTTCTCAGGCCATATTGACCTTCTTGCAGCTTTTTGAACATGCCAGGAATACTCCCACCTCAGGACCTTCACACTTGCTGTAGCATCTGTCTGCAGTGCTCTTTTCTCAGATACCCACATGGCTCAGTTCCCTCCCTTTATTCTGCCCAAATGACACCTTATCAGAGAGCCTTCCTTGAACACTTTTAGAATAGCACTTGCCTATCTTGCTGTGCCCCTTTACCCCTTTATTTTTATTCTGAGCAGTTATTATAATCTGAAGCATTATGTATCTATTCGCCTATTATTTGCTCATTATATATCTGCACTGGAAATGTAAGCTCCATGAGAACAGGAACTTTATTTTGTTCACCACAGTATTCTCAACATCAAGAAAAATGATTGTTATAGAGAAAAGTGCTCAAAAAATATTTCCTGAATATTGAATAAGGAATGTTGAGGGATTCACTATAGTTTCCTTTAGCATATTCAAGTTACATGAAATTTGTCTTAAGGCAGTTTATTTCTTCATCTCAACTTTCTCACGTTTTCTTTTTAAAAATTTGTTTAAACTTTTTATTTTGAAATAATTATAGACTCACAAGTATTTGTATAGTCCAAGGAAGTGCCGTGTACCCTTCACCCAGCTTCCCCCAAAGTTACATCAGATATAACAATCCTTTTTAAAAAATTATTATTAGTTCCTTGGTGTCCTTTCCTAAAGTTTCACCTGTTCTCTTCTATGAGCTTTTCTTTACAGGCTTCCAGAACTCTTCATCTCTTATTTCTTGCCAAGCCATTAATGAGCTTTCTTCAACACCAACATCAAATCCCTTCTCCAAGATAACCGTCCTAAGCATGGGAGGGATAGAATGCTTCAATTAAGTGTGAAAACCGGGTTTTGTTTTATTTTTAATACTAACAAATAATCCAAAAGAAGAGAAAAACTGTTTCATCTCTTAAGCTTGCAGGATCTATAGAGAGGTACTGTCTCCTCTGTAAGTTCTGAATAGCAACCTGCTTTGCTGTGATTTTTAAGGACATGCAAAATGATAATTTGTTGACTCCAGTGTGTACTTTTATCTTGTTTATGCAACTATTTAGAAAGAGTTGAATAAAAGCAAATATATGATTTTCTATCTATGTATTCATATTTCTTTTAAAAAATTTATTCTGCTGAGTACCTGTCATTCACTTATTCAACAAATATTTATTGTGTACCTACTATGTGCCAAGACTCCATGCTAACAATGGTCTTTTATCCCCCAAGATGATATGGAATAAACATTACCTTTAAGACACAACACGTCCAAAAAGATAGATTGAAAACTCGTTTTCCATGTAAATAGGTTACTCCCCAATGGAATGGGCATTCATGTTCAGGAGACAAGGGCATTATTATGCTCTACTAATTGGTTTTCAGGGTTAAAAAAAAATCAATGTCCGTTTCAATGTATCTGAAATATAAAAAATAACCTACCATTTAACAAGATAAGACTCACTGATTTAATGATCAGTACAAAGAGGATATGACTGGGATATCACCAACCTCTATAGTTAAAATGAGCATGTATTAAACTCCTTTAAAAAATTCTTTTCCATATTAAATATTAATTAGAAACCTGCCCCATGTCAATGTTCTTCTCTTATAATTAATCCCCTTCTCCTTTCTAGTATTAGTAGGGTGATCATTTGTCCCATTTGCCTGAAATGTTCTAATTCACACCTGTTGTTCCAGCGTGATTGTTCATTGCACCCCCTTTCGCTCTCTAAAAAAAATCTTGGTTTGGACGATAAATTATACAGTCAAACTAAGTATTAGGGTCTCTGGGATGAACGATCAAGGCGCCATTCCTATTTATTGGTATTACCTTGTCACAAGCTGTAAAAACACTTTTCCTTTTGATTGTTTCTTCCTGAGTTGTCACAAAGACCTTCACATAAAACCACTCTGTCCCATTAAAGCAATTATTGAAACCCCCTTCAGTAATGACCACTTGTTTTAGTTTTCCTCCTCAGATTCCAAAGATGAAATGTAGACATTGCTTTTGCTGGGTCAGCATCATAATTGTTCAGAGGCACAGCCTTGTACAGGGAAAATTTTGCCTATCTAATCCACAAGAACCTTAAAGAGACATTTTTCCTTGGTAACATTATCTGGTAGAAAGAGTCTGTGATTCACTACTAATTTTAGCCCAAAGAAAGGAAAACCCAACATACTTAATTTCAATGGAAAATATGTATTTATGGACCAAGATACCTAATGTCTCTAGACTACAACCAGGGAATGAGTAATGGAAAGGTGAATTTGGGTGGCCTCCTTAGATATAATCTCTGATAAAACTAATTAATCTCTGTGGTTCACAAGGAAAGCTTTTCTTGAGTTGATGAATGGAATGACATTTCTGAGATTAAATGTTTCTATAACTATATTCTTGGCTGATTCTAGTAGCTGCACCACCACTGATTCATTATTTAATTTTGGAAAATTGATGACTTTTTTTTCTTCTGAGGTTGTGTCCTCCTCGCACCAAAGCACTCAATCAATTCAATGTTTTTTGTTTTTTTTTTAAAAAAAACACATTTTAAAAACATGGGGGGGGGGCTTCCCTGGTGGCGCAGTGCTTGAGGGTCCGCCTGCCGATGCAGGGGACGCGGGTTCGTGCCCCGTTTCGGGAGGGTCCCGCATGCCGCGGAGCGGCTGGGCCCGTGAGCCATGGCCGCTGGGCCTGCGCGTCCGGAGCCTGTGCTCCGCAAATGGGAGAGGCCACAGCAGTGAGAGGCCCGCATAACGCAAGGAAAAAAAAAAAAAATAATAAAAACATGGGGGGACTTCCCCGGTGGTGCAGTGGTTAAGAATCCACCTGCCAATGCAGGGGATGTGGGTTCGAGCCCTGGTCTGGGAAGATCCCACATGCCGCAGAGCAACTAAGCCCGTGCGCCACAACTACTGAAGCCCGCGCACCTAGAGTCCGTGATCTTCAACAAGAAAAGCCACCGAAATGAGAAGCCCGCACACCGCAAAGAAGAGTTGTCCCCACTCGCCCCAACTAGCAAAGCCCACACGCAGCAACGAAGACCCAAAGCAGCCATAAATAAATAAATAAATAAACAAACAAATAAATAAAATAAAAACATGGGATCATGAAGACAAAACAACTAATGAGGGAACTAAATTGTTTTTCACCTGATTGTTTGCCTGTTTCTTAACCCATCTGTAAACTGTGGATAATTCTGTTGGGTTTTGTCTTCCTGATGCAGTTGCTATGAGAGTAAATTACATACTTAGGAAAACATTAGGGAAATTTGGGATAACAGAGGCTGAATGACTTTATCATTCTTGTTTGTAGTTTGCCTGAAAAATTCAACTGAATGAGATGAAGTGGCTAACGTGTGTTTTTCACTTTTCTTTTTTTCTTCTCTACTTAAAATGAAAGTACATCTTTAAAAAATATTATTACTGATACAGCTTTATCGGAAGACACTGATGGACCCTGAAATGACAATGACACTCCCCTGTTGTTGTTGTTGTCGCTGTTTTTAAATCCATGCTTTTATCAAAATTAAGAAGGCATCAGGGGCTTCCCTGGTGGTGCAGTGGTTGAGTCCGCCTGCCGATGCAGGGGACTCGGGTTCGTGCCCCGATCCGGGAAGATCCCACATGCCGCGGAGCGGCTGGGCCCGTGAGCCATGGCCGCTGAGCGTGCGCGTCCGGAGCCTCTGCTCCGCAATGGGAGAGGCCACAACGGTGAGAGGCCCGCGTATCGCAAAAAAAAAAAAAAAAAAAAAAAAAAAGTTATCAGGAAAACCGGGCTCCTAAATTCCTTCATAACCCAAGGGACTGGGTTGAATAGCTAAAGAAATATTTTCCTGATAATTATCTCTTTCCTTATTTCAGGCATGAACTCTATCTCCTTCACCCTACCTCATCCATACCTCTAGAAAACGCATAACGAAACCTGGAGCGCCCCCTTTCTTATGAGTCACGACAGCTCCTTTCCCACGAGTTCCAGGGCCTGTTTGTGAAACATGGCCTGGGCAATTTCCCTGAGAGTCCCACAGTCCTGAGTGGACAGGCAAGTCCCATGATTCGGAAGTAGTGGCATCGAGTGGTTGGAGGTGTGGTGACAGTCCAGGCTTCTGGTCTTCCAGGAAACCAATTTCATTGGTACAATCTTAACAGGTCATATTATATATCATATACCAAAACCATCTGCAGTTCTCTTAAAGGATACAGACCTGCAAAAAGAAGGTAAAGAATTGATAAGATAGGGCTTCCCTGGTGGCGCAGTGCTTGAGAGTCCGCCTGCCGATGCAGGAGACGCGGGTTCGTGCCCCGTTTCGGGAAGATCCCACATGCCGCGGAGCGGCTGGGCCCGTGAGCCATGGCCACTGAGCCTGCGCGTCCGGAGCCTGTGCTCCGCAAATGGGAGAGGCCACGACAGTGAGAGGCCCGCATAACGCAAGAAAAAAAAAAAAAAAAAAAAAAAAAAAAAGAAAAAAGAATTGATAAGATAGTAAAAGATATATATATATTTTTCTGATTAAAAACAATGACCTATTCCTGACTATGGGATAGGAACTACCAGAAAGTACTGTATCTTCTTTTGACAAGGTTATGCTGAGTAGCCTGTGTACATCTCTACATTTCTCAAGAGGTTTACTTATGGTGTCTCAGGCAACAACGTAACAAGGATTTATTGATGTCCCAAAGTGAGGGCTTGGGTATCAGAACTGGGAAATCTGAGATATAAAATCATTTGGTTGAAGAGCTCTAGCTTCCTTGAACATTCTTGTTCCTCCAAAAAACCTTGGAGGCTGCCATAGTAACTGTAAGTTTCCCAAATGAGAAACTGGGGCAGAGGGACAGAGTGGGGGTGGGGTATTTGTTTATGGTGGAGAGGTGACATTTTTTCACAATATATTTTGCTGGAAGGTCTACACTCTAGCAGCAGGACCAGCCTTAGGAAATGCTGGTAAGTGGTTCTTTGGCAACATTTACTTATTTTGGAATGGCTCTTCCTCTTTCCTACTTCCCCTGCCTAGAGGTGTAATTCTGTAATCTGTTTACCCAAGGTCCCCTCATTGTGGCCCTCACCTGAGCTGATATGCTCTGGACCTTTTCCACTTCTCATGTTGACCAAATTTTCTATCAAATTCTACCTGCATTGTGCCCCATTCCAACTGGATATTTACTTCCACTTTCAAGAGAGCAGGGCATTATCTGGTAATCTAATTAGAATGAGAGTAGAAAGGGTAAAAGCAGTATAATACACCGCCCCTCTCACTATGGATGATTAGCATTAATTCAAAGATGTGAATTTTTAGTGGTGAAGTTTCAGAAGCTATGTTGCAAATTGATGGGAGTAATATTTTAGGGCCATAAACACATTTTTTAGCACACCCTTAAAATCATGCACAAAGACAAATACCTAGTCTGAGTAAGGAAGGCCCAGCCCTGGAGCCTGGCACAGTCAGAGTACCTGTTTTGCATAGCCTGGTCTCATCACTGGTGAGGGAGGAAGTGCTGGCAGGGAGCAAGACAGCAGGAGAACATGCCTAACTCCTCTGTCAACAGGTAGACCAAGGACTGTACATACCTTTCTCCTGGGGGCGGGGGGTTGGCACTGAGAGAGGGTGCTCAGCACCCCTCCCACGTGCACATGCACCCTCACCCAGGCATTCCCGGCCTCACCCCGTGGTTTGCCTACAGGCTGATTCCTAAAAGATCAGAAAGACAAATGATTCAGAAGTGCCTGCAGCTGATTCCTACTTAGAATATGTAATCTCACAATCCGTGCCTGTTTTCTTTTAAGTGCTTATATGCCTCTGATCAAATCTTCACTCTGCTCTCTTAACTGTCCCTTTGAAAGCAGCAGCAATGCTTTATTTCTGATTACATGATGACTTAAGCCAAATAACTTTAAAAATGCCCATGGCAGTTTTGATTTGACACTGTTTATGTTTCATTTTTGCTATCCCAATCTAAGATTTTCTGAATATCTTCGTAGCCTAGCCGGGACACATTTGCTGAGTTACTGAGTGGGCAGGGCCCTGATTTAAGCTCTTAGGAAAATTTCCCATGTGATTTACAGTGATTTTCAGTGAGAATCAAGGGCACCATTGTTGGTTCCTAATAATTATGTGGTTTCTGTATGTAAACGCATGTCTTTCACATACATAAATGCACACAGGGCATAGGATTTCCAGTGCTGGCTCAAGTGCATGTGCCTGAATATACTTTTCCTCTCTCACTCAAAAACAAATACACCCCAGTCAGGAGTTACATTTGTTGGTTTGAACAGTTTGTTGGTTCGTCACTCCCTTTCTTGGGCTTCTACCTGTTGGGGCTTGTGCCAGGGCTCCCAACACTTTAGTTTCCACATCTGTTGGATTGCCTTCACTCACCTTGAGAGATCACTGTGAGGCAATATAGCTCATAAATGTCATCATAAACTGCTCTGCAAAAATATGTCTCAACATCTGTGATGCCAGATTCAAAAGAGCTCGATTGTGTGTGTCTGGTAAAGTGCATGTGCCTGTGCACACACACACACAAACACCATGAATCTCTGGTCTTCATTTACTAACTGTTCTCTCATTTGAGGTAACTTCTCCACTGCTTCTATAGCTATTAGATAATAACAAATACAAAAAAAAAAATGCTTAAGGAAAACAACCTAAAGCCATAATTTATCACTTTTAAGAAAGAATGGCATTGCAACTAGACACATAAATAAACAGGGATTTTTCTGGGAAACTGATGAGGTAAATACATTACAGAACTACAATAAACATCATCTGCTTTATCAGCAAAAGAGTAAATAGGTAGTTATGGGACTTCCCTTGTGGTCCAGTGGGAAAGAATCCACCTTCCAATGCAGGGGACGCGGGTTTGATCCCTGGTCGGGGAACTAAGATCTCACATGCTGCGGGGCAACGAAGCCTGTTCACCACAACTACTGAGCCCATGCGCCTCAGTGAGAGAGCCTGCGTGCTGCAAATCACAGAGCCCATGTGCCCTGGAGGCCGCGCACGGCAACAAAGATCCCGCGTGCCAAAACTAAGACCCGATGCAGCCAAAAATAATAAATAAATAAAATTAAAAAAAATATATATATAAAAAGAAAAAATAGAGTAAATAGGTAGTTTTATTATTCCTTTAAATGGTGATAAAACATGAAGAAATGCCATTCAGAAGGTTTTGGGGGTTTTTTTCACATGCAATGCATATCTGTGTGTGTAAGCCCACACCATTCCTTTCATTAAAACCACAATATTAACACTGTCTAGAGATTACTACAGTGGTGCACAAGGCTGCAGTGATGCTGCATTCACAGAGTCCTCAATAAACCTGAGCAGGAGGAAGTATATATGAAAAATAAACAAAAAATGGAAAGAACTGTAAATTAGGTTCAAGGCTATTCACTGTAGGGAGGAAGCTATTGGTTATCATGATTGCACTACATTAAAAAAATTCCCACCATATCATGTAAGTCTTTAAATAATAATGGCAGATAATTTTTGAGTACTATTTCAAGCACCATGCTTAGCACTTTACTTGCTTTCTCATCTGAGACTTATAATTTTTCTGTAGATGAAACTATTAACATGCCCATCTTAGAGATGTGTTTTAGAAACATGTACGTGTAAATGCCAACACCTAGAACACGTGAATCTGAAATTCTCCCAAACAGATCTACATGACTTGGGAGTGGTGTTAGGCTATATAGAGAGGGTAATATTTTTTCTTAAAGTCACTATTGATGGGCTCCATAGCATCATGATGTTTCTATGCATGTGCACATGTGCAAAACACATTTTAGGTTTTGTCACCAGTTTTCCCCCTTTGTCTATTACCTTCATATTTATGATGGACAAATCTCACTTTGAAGTCTCTTGCCTTGGAATCTCTTTTCCAGTAAAATTTCATGGTAGTTCACATTCCCCAGGAAGTCACCTTTAGAACTTTCAAAGGGATATTAACTTTTTAAAACACAAACATACAAAAAGTCTTACACTCACCATGAGAGAAAGGTTATGTCTCCCAGTGCATCTTCCCAGTTACTGCATACACCCTGAAGGCTAATATCATTTAAGCCAGGACCCCACCCTGTTCCTTTTCTGTCTTTCTTGTGGCTTGGGGCCTTTACAGCTTTCACATCTCTTTGCCTGATTTTGAGATCAGGCTCTCTGACACTGTACCTCTGTGTTGCTTGGAGAGGCAACTTAAAATATACAATCTCCAGATGGGAATGATTTAGCAAAATTAAAAACAGACAGGGGGCAGAAAAGGCGGGAGGTGTCAAATGTTCCTTCTACCCCACTATCAGTTTGATGTGGTGGCCTTGTTCCTACCTAGCCCCCCTTCATGCTGACCACTACCCAAAGTTAAAATGCCTGAAAGGTTAACAGAATACACATGGATAGAGATAAGGATACCCTTTCTTCTGCCTTGTAAAGCAACACATGGAGTTTTAATTGTGGCTTATTTCAACTTAATTTTGCTTCACCCTTAGGATGAAAGAGACTTGTTTCAATAAGTCTCAAGAGGTATTGTAAAACGTATAAGTACTTCAAGAATCTGCTAAGCCACCTCAAAAGAATACTGGTGGATACTGAGCACTTGATTTTGGAGTGAGCTTCCTTCCTCTTTCCAAACACAAACATGGTCATATTGATGCACTGATATCAAAGTTGCAGAATGTATAACACACACTCTTATTCATTATTAAAACACATGGGTAAATAAAAACTCTGCTTTGGTTAGAAACAAATCTAATAGAAAACAGGCAAAAGGGGTATGGATAGAGAAGCAGTATCATGTCATGTACCCTTTACTCAGTCCCTGCCTGGGGTGAGATAAGGAATAAGGCAGCTCAATAGTGCTGGGAGGTTTTATTACAAATGGAGAATTTCCCAGTTATCCCAGATCTTGAAATCAACCTGGTTCAACATGACCCATTAAGCCATCATTAGGCCCAAGGTAAAGACTCACATGGGGATGGGATGGCTATCACTGAATGCAGAAATGCACTGCTCCACTGTTTTCAGATCTTATGTTTATTTTAAAATCCATACCAGACAAAAGGCTACTACAGGTTAGCTTGTGTCTAATCTCTAGCATGACTCCTGAACAGGGTCACAGTATGTACTTAAAGCTGTGTTAGACTGTGACCAACTTTCAAAGTGGTTTCAAGCACAATTTCTGAGTTTTAGTGGGGATGAAAGCCTTTGTACCCTGCTCTAGTTTCTTGCTAGTGTCTTGCATGACTTTCTGCAAGATATGACCCATGGAATTCTGCAGCACAAAAACGATAAGATGTTTGCTATCTTTCATTTTCGTCAAATAGTCTGTATTTACAATACTACTCCAGTGGTTTCTGACTACTGCTTAGGGCGATTTTGCTTAGCCTAGCGGAATGTCCTGGAAAGTAGTGGCAGTGATTTAGCCTCCAAAATTGGAACACATTGGTAGAGACAGAAAGCCTATGAACAAATAGTGGGCATGTGCCAGAGTAAATAAGTGTGGTTCATGAGCTGCGGTTAGAAATGTCTCTCTTTCAGTATGCAGGGCAAAGCTTTTGCCAGGATTTGCCATAAAGTCATCACACAAAGCAGTTTTTCCTCTTGGTAAGATGGACTCAATGAAAGAGGGCTTCTAGTTTCACAATCTACTGTTGGGGCTGCAGTCATAGGTCATGCGAAGGAGACCTGAAAGGAGGGGTCCTTTCTTCAGCTAGCCTTTCTCACTCTGCCTGCTGCCAAGCTTCTGTGAAAAAGGAATGAAACCCAGGAGGGAGTGAGGAGGAGGTTGGAAGGGTTGGAAGAGGAAAGACTCTTTGTAATGCTCAAAGCTCCTCCCAGGATCTCATAACAAACCACAGAGTCAGTTTGCTTCCTCTCTTTTCCAAACCCAAACTTGGCCCTTACTGTATAACTCCTTCGAAGCACTTGGTGAGGCTATCATTACTGGGTGAAGCATTAAGACACCTTCCTCGGCAGAGTCCTGTCAGAGAGGCTCAGAGGCTGAAGGAGACAGACAGACATGGTTTCTACGTTAGGCTGTTTGCATTTTCCTTTAGAACTTAACTCCTTGACCACACATTACAGGAGGATTTAGTACATTTGGATTGGAATAGCATGATTTCTGGTGCAGTGTGCGTGCTTGCCCTCTGAGCTTGGAGTCTGGTTTCATGCAGTTTTTTTCCTGTATAGACTGCGCAGTCTTAGCAACCACTGAAATCCAAGAAGAAACTGGTTTTTCTTTTAACTGAAGAAGCCATTAATCAATACTCCATGAGACTCATTCATTATGGGAATATTGTTGTAGGGGCATGTATAGTTCACCTTTTAAAAAGGAACATAACAAGAGATGTCATTTTACAAAGTCTTCTTAGGATCATCATACCATAAAAGAGTAAAATATGGATAAATGTTTTAGAATCACCTCAGATATGACAACTTTGGAAATAAATCTGAAATATCATTTCTGTACTAGTTAACAGATTTCCTGATTTATTCCCATAATTATGGATCCCACAGTTAATTTCAACATATATTCATTGGATACCCACTATGTGTCAGGCATTATTCTAGGTACCAAGAATAGAGAGATGAAGGTCTCAGAGACTTATTTGCTGAAAAAACCTATATAAGCCAATAGCACTTTGTCATATACATATCAAATATACATTTGACTACAGAAAGTTATGCTCCATTCTTCTTTCATCTGAAGATCTCCAAACCCTTTCCTCAAAGCCTCATAACCAAGGACTCTGAGGTCCTAATTGGAGTCATAACTAGACTTCATATTACTGAATAAGTCCATTCCTCAGCCCCAAGAATCAATAGGCTTTTGCCATAAGTGAAGTTGGGAGACAGAATGAACTAGTGGGATGAACATGGGCTTTGGAGTAGATGAATCTGTGGTACCTTAACATCCCTGCATCTCAATTCCTCCTTCTTCAAAGTGGGATAATAATATCTATCTCAAGGTTTTGTGAGGATTAAATAAGTACATGAAATAGTTGGAACATGGTAGCCATTCAATAAATTAAAGCACTTAGCCCTTCCCTTAAGTACTAGTTACACTGATCCATAACGGTCCCAAATTTTACTTTACTGTACTCAAGTCTCCTTCTTACAGTAATTGATGTTAAGAAGTAAAATAATCTATGTAGGTATTTAGATATCAGAACTGAAGTGACAATGAACAGAAAAGAAAGAATCAAAAAAGGAAAATGGAAGGACATGTACACTTACCACATTAGCTGATCTGGCAGTTCAGTGTTGGCCTGAGTACCAAATGAATGGTGTGCTAAGTGGAACTGTCAGGGGCTAACTAGGATTTGCTTAAATTTGAAACTGGACATTGTAGTCTTGCTTTGCTTGTTTATCAGACTCCTAACTCATTCCCCCTAAATTTTACTCCAACAAAAGGCCAGCACATTTCCTTAACAGTGTCCCAGTTCCTTTGATGCTCAGAGTTGTGTTCTTTTATGCTGGCTCCCAAAGATGCAGTAGCAATTTTGTTAGCCAAGCTTTTGCAAGAAGCACTGCAATCATATGGCTTCTTCACCTGCTTTTCCCCTGCCAGTCACAAAGAACAGGCATGCAAAATGCACAGGCAAAAAATAACGACCAATTACTGGAAGGACAAAAAAGTTTCATGGTGTATATGTCATTCCTATCCAAGGTTCTGAAAATGATGCTACATTGTCATGGCTGTATTCCCTGCTATGGCTCCATCCTTCCCAGCTAGGGATAAAAGCCTAGTTTAAGAATGGAGAGATGCATTCCACATAACAAACATTCAATTCTCTTCAAGATGGCTTAACTTTTTGATCATTCTCAATTTAGTGATTTTTTTTACCAGTAGAAACACTTTTTTCCCCGTCCCATCAACTGTGTTTTTTTATAATTCACATTATATTACATATTAACAAAGAATTATAATATCTGATAAATTATGGCAGAGTCAAAACCTAGCCATCATCATTATGATAATCTCAGCCATACCCTATGAACACATTAAAAATTGATTTGATGAGTCTTTATTTCCTTTAAAATCCCCCAAAGATATATGTGAGAAAAGAAGATGCTATGGAACCTAGTGAAAGCAAATCACGAGATTAAATTAGAACAGGCTAAATAACAGGCTTTTGGTTTGGTCAAACTGGAGTAAGCAAATAAAACTGTTTTGGCAAAGGAGAATCCCTTCTCTCTCTCTCTCTCTCTCTCTCTCTCTCTCTCTCTCTCTCTCTCTATGACTACACACACACACACACACACACACACACACACAGAGATGTCTGTAGACTAAGTTTCTTTACCTGTATTTGTTTCCTCTATCTTGCCTATCCTTGCCTGATTCTGCATACTTCCAGTATTTAGGTTATCTAACTTTCTATTTATTTTGGTAAAGAAAACTCTTATGTTGTTCCAAAGGCATAAGAGAAACACAATTGAGAAATGGTGTAAATCAAACAGATCCACCTTTCTAACTTGAGATGTGGTCAGGGTATCTGGACACTGTCAGGGCATTGTAACCCACATCCCAAAGTGACTTTGTTACATGAAAGTAGTTGAATATTTTTCCTCTTTGTAACCTCATGAAATTTCCACATTAAAAAGCAATCACATCTTTCAAACTAGAAATGATTGTGTTTGGCACCATGGCCTCTGGTGTAATGGGTTGAGCTTGTTTTCACTAAAACGAAATCAGCTTTCAAAATAAATCATCTGTAACAACATTCTACTCCCCAAATCGTATAATCCTATTAACAGAGTTTCATTTTTTTCTTTTTTTTCCATTGTCACTGGACTGACAAGATTGGCCAAGTTTCAACATGGAGAACAGAAAGACTTGGAGGACCTGGCTAATGCAAGCAGATCTACCCAGCTTCTGCCTTGCCAGATCTTAATGAGCCCTTAAATGTAATCATCTGTGTTTCACCTCCACCCAATGTGCTTTGTGGGTAACATGGTTATCCAGTCACTCAGCAATTCAAGCCATTCAACAAATTGTCCAGTTGGGACAACCAAAGGACAGTGGGTTATCATGATTATCCCAGTGAATAAGACCTTTATCAAAATTACATAAGAGTGCCAATGTGCTGAATGAAAATGTATCCCAAGTGGCTGCTGGGAGAATCTTTGCCAGAAGTGTAAATTATGTGGCAATATCTAAAAGAGCACGTTATAATATCAGATTTCTCGGGAAAGTGTATTTTTCTTTGAGGGTAAAAAGAAGAAAAAGAAACATCTTATAATAACCAACTAGATTTGTTTTCTTCTGCCAGCAGGAAGAAAGAGCTCCTAGAAAATGTTTAGGGAGTTCCCAGCCAAAAGGTACTGTTCAGCTTGATCTTTGCCTCTTCCAAACAGTATGAAATACTATTTGCATTTAGGTTTATCAGTCAGGAAACTGACAGTCTGTGAGTGCAATTTCTTATTAAAATAACCCATCTGAAGCAGCTGGAAGCTGTGGTCAATTTAGAATTTTCCATAGTAAGTGACAGGTCAAAAATATTACTAACCTAACCAGGTCCTGTCCTGCATAGGCTGCTCCATTTGGGGCTGAAATTCACAGACTGTACACCTCATCTCCCCGGAGAATCCCCCTTCTAGCCAGTCCTCGGGGAAAGCTTTTTTCTTAAGCCACTATCTTCCAGCACAACATTTACATGTAGGTTTAAGAGTAACTCAGTTCTCCAGTCAATGCAAACTCGATGTTGGTCTGATCTTGTCCTTTGGAAAGCTTTTCCCGGGACAGAGGCTCATGTTAGACTCCTTGGTTTTCAGTTTTTCTTACTCTATTGGAGAATTGTTAACCCTGACTCTGGAACACAGCTCTGGGTTTGGAGTCTGTCTCTGCTGCATATTAGTGTGACAAACTTGGCCAAGGTTTTTAGCTTTGTTAAGCCTCAGCTTCTCTGTCAATTGAACATATATAATAAGATTACCTGGCTTAAAAGATTATTGTGAGGACCAAACAATAACTGAAAATTAGCAGTTATCCCTCTACCCCTTATAATAATTGTGAGGCCATTTTGCATAAAATTAATTCCTATATGAATGAAAAACAGCAAATAGTAGAAATAAATGATTTTGTAATTTCAAACCTAAAAGCATTTCACTCCAACTTGTATTAAAATAAAAAGGGTAATTAGATGCAAATGGAGGGTTCTAGATGTTCGCCATTTGCCTCCCATGAATCCCCTAGAGATACAGTGGTCTCCTTATATTACAGATTAAATAGTATTTGAGAGTTGATTGATTTCTTAGACCATGAGAAAAGCAGCTTTTTTCTATGGGAAGTTACTTTTGGGTCTGAACTAGTTTTAGATAAACTGGCAAGGATCATAGAGCTTGTATGCATGATAATTGGCTTTTGTAAGGTTTCCCGCTGTTTAAAATTTTATGGTCATTATTTCAAACCAGTGAAAACAGAAGTTACATTAAAGAAAGAAGGATATTTCTCTTTCAGCCAAAAGTTTAGTAGTTATGCTGAAATGGATGAGCACTTTTTTCCCCTCTATGTAAGGCATCTAGCCCTAGGGAAATAGGCCATATTGCTTATTGAGATTTCAATTAAAAAAATTAAGTACTATCTTTCTCTGAGGGAAATTTATGTATAGAGTTTTATCAGAATATTGAATAATTATACTTAAAGGGATGGACTTTCTGTGATCAATTGTGAGATTATTCTTATTTTCATTCTTTCTCAATGACTGAAATACTTGTTTTTATTTATGCTGCCTAGACCTAAAAGATATTCTCTGTATAGTTGGAGATATGAGAAAACAAATGTTCATCTTGATTTAAAAATGGTTAGTTGTACATAAACCAGGTCAGATTTTGACAAATAATTTCTTATGACAAATTGGGGCATTTAGGGGCCATATTAGTGCCATATTTCTTCAAGACTGCTTGGGCTGGGAATGAAGTTAATTCAAACTAATTGTCAAAAAACTCAACACCCATTTATGATAAAAACCCTCCAGAAAGTACGCATAGAGGGAAGTTAACATAATAAAGGCCATATATGACAAACCCACAGCCAACACTGTCCTCAATGGGGAAAAACTGAAACCATTTCCGCTAAGATCAGGAACAAGACAAGGCTGCCCACTCTCACCACTATTATTCAATATAGTTTTGGAAGTTTTAGCCACAGCAATCAGAGAAGAAAAAGAAATAAAAGGAATCCAAACTGGAAAAGAAGAAGTAAAACTATCACTGTTTGCAGATGACATGATACTATACATAGAGAATCCTAAAGATGCTACCAGAAAATTACCAGAGCTAATCAATGAATTTGGTAAAGCAGCAGGATACAAAATTAATGCACAGAAATCTCTGGCATTCCTATACACTAATGATGAAAAATCTGAAAGAGAAATTAAGGAAACACACCCATTTACCATTGCAACAAAAAGAATAAAATACCTAGGAATAAACCTACCTAAGGAGACGAAAGACCTGCATGCAAAACACTATAGGACACTGATGAAAGAAATCAAAGATGATACAAACAGATGGAGAGAGATACCATGTTCTTGGATTGGAAGAATCAACATTGTGAAAATGACTATACTACCCAAAGCAATCTACAGATTCAATGCAATCCTTATCAAACTCCCAATGGCATTTTTCACATAACTAGAGCAAAAAATTTCACAATTTGTATGGAAACACAAAAGACCCCGAACAGCCAAAGCAATCTTGAGAAAGAAAAACGGAGCTGGAGGAATCAGGCTCCCTGACTTTAGACTATACTACAAAGCTACAGTAATCAAGACAGTATGGTACTGGCACAAAAACAGAAATATAGATCAGTGGAACAGGATAGAAAGCCCAGAGATAAACCCACACACATATGTCACCTTATCTTTGATAAAGGAGGCAAGAATATACAATGGAGAAAAGACAGCCTCTTCAATAAGTGGTGCTGGGAAAACATGTAAAAGAATGAAATTAGAACACTCCGTAACACCATACAAAAAAATAAACTCAAAATGGATTAAAGACCTAAATGTAAGGTCAGAGACTATAAAACTCTTAGAGGAAAAATGTAGGCAGAACACTCTATGACATACATCACAGCAAGATCCTTTTTGACCCACCTCCTAGAAAAATGGAAATAAAAACAAAAATAAACAAATGGGACCTAATGAAACTTCAAAGCTTTTGCACAGCAAAGGAAACCATAAACAAGACGAAAAGACAACCCTCAGAATGGGTGAAAATATTTTCAAATGAAGCAACTGACAAAGGATTAATCTCCAAAATATACAAGCAGCTCATGCAGCTCGATATTAAAAAACACAAACAGGGGGCTTCCCTGGTGGCGCAGTGGTTGGGAGGCCGCCTGCCGATGCGGGGGACACGGGTTCGTGCCCCGGTCCGGGAAGATCCCACATGCCGCGGGGCGGCTGGGCCCGGGAGGGGTTCAAGCCCTGGTCCGGGAAGATCCCCCATGCCACGGAGCAACTAAGCCCGTGCGCCACTACTACTGAGCCCATGTGTCACAACTACTGAAGCCCACGTGCCTAGAGCCCGTGCTCCACAACAAGAGAAGCCACCGCAATGAGAATCCCGTGCACCACAACGAAGAGTAGCCCCGGCTCACTGCAACTAGAGAAAGCCCACGCACAGCAACGAAGACCCAACGCAGCCAAAAATAAAAAACAAAAAAGCCCCCCAAAACTGCACCCAAAAAAGCCCAATCCAAAAATGGGCAGAAGACCTAAACAGACATTTCTCCAAACAAGATATTCAGATTGCCAACAAACACATGAAAGGATGCTCAACATCACTAATCATTAGAGAAATGCAAGTCAAAACTACAATGAGGTATCACCTCACCCTGGTCAGAATGGCCATCATCAAAAAATCTATACACAATAAATGCTGGAGAGGGTGTGGAGAAAAGGGAATCCTCACAGACTGTTGGTGGGAATGTAAACTGATACAGCTACTATGGAGAACAGTATGGAGTTTCCTAAAAAAACTAAAAATAGAACTACCATATGACCCAGCAATCCCACTACTGAGCATATACCCTGAGAAAACCATAATTCAAAAAGAGACATGTACCACAATGTTCATTACAGCACTATTTACAATAGCCAGGACATGGAAGCAACCTAAGTGTTCATCAACAGATGAATGGATAAAGAAGATGTGGCACATATATACAATGGAATCTTACTCAGCCATAAAAAGAAACAAAATTGAGTTATTTGTAGTGAGGTGGATGGACATAGAGTCTGTCATACAGAGTGAAGTAAGTCAGAAAGAGAAAAACAAATACCGTATGCTAACACATATATACGGAATCTAAAAAAAAAAAAAAAAATTGTTCTGAAGAACCTAGGGGCACGACAGGAATAAAGACGCAGACTTAGAGAATGGACTTGAGGACACAGGGAGGGGCAAGGGTAAGCTGGGACGAAGTGAGAGAGTGGCATGGACATATATACACTACCAAATGTAAAACAGATAGCTAGTGGGAAGCAGCTGCATAGCACAGGGAGATTAGCTCAGTGCTTTGTGTCCACCTAGAGGGGTGGGAGAGGGAGGATGGGAGGGAGACGCAAGAGGGAGGAGATATGGGGATATATTTATATGTATAGCTGATTCACTTTATCATACAGCAGATACTAACACACCACTGTAAAGCAATTATAGTCCAATAAAGATGTTAAAAAAATTTTTTTTAAATAAAAGGGGTAATATATGAAAAAACCCCCACAAACTAGTTGTCAAAATATCTGAAAATAACAGATTGGTTATTTATTGTTTATTTAACAATATTGTTTATTGTAAACATAATTATTAATGTTTACTGGGGCAATTTTACACACTGTAAAATTCTTCCATTGCGAGTGTACAATTATGTTTTAAAAGTAGGGTTATAGATTTGTGCAACCATCATCGCAATCCAATTTTATGATGGATTGATCAATTATTGATCCTGAGTTTTCGACTGTTTAGACAGAGCCTCAATGATGTGCATCCAAACTAGAAGGGTCCCCAAACAAGTTCACCATTCCCAGGTTGTATTACTAACCTTCATCATACAGTGATGAAGTCATTTGTACACAGGTCTGTGTCCCTGACTAGCTTCTGAGCTTTCTTGGGGTGAGAATATGGCATAAGGAAATACTTTAACACATTACCTTAGAATATCAAACTCTGGAAATGTTTCTCTGTAGATGGTAACCAGTACCAATGGCAGCCTCAATGTTTGAGGCACAAAGGTCCAGCATCAGGCCTGCTCTCCTGGTTCCTCAGGTTCTCTAACTTTCGGTTACCTTTCTTCAGTGTGACTATGCCCAGTACTGGAAATGTTTTCGGTGAGTGTAAAATAGGTAAAGCCTTCCCATCACTTTGGGATGCTGACTTAGCATTTTTGAACTGCGGTTAAAAGGACGTCTTTACCAGCAAACAAAAATGGCACTGACCTGAGAAGGTGGACATGGGCCAATTCTGAATTGCAGGGCAGTGGGCAATCTGTTGGTACACCTGGTTCTCTGAAGCTGCTTCTCTCAAGGACTTATCCTGGAGCTCCACTGTCATCTCAGTCAGTATGTTCATAGAGCAAGGGATATTTTGTAAATATCATACAAAATTCGCAGTTGAACTTTGCTGCTCTCTGACGATAATCATTTTGCTCCCAAGCAAACAGATGTTGAACATTGCACTGCAGCCACTGAAACTAGCCTCCTTCACTCTGATGACAATAGCATTCAACCAGGACAGCTTGTCTGACCCTCTTCTTCAGGCTGCCAAAACATTTGGTTGAAAAGTAAAACTGGAGTCAATCAATTCACTGCCTTGATACATGATGGATTCCCCCTCATCCCCACCCCACAAGGCCAAATTCATTTGAATGGCTTTTCTTAAAAAACTGGCAGCCATTTTGGCAGCTTGTACAGAATTGAGAGAGCCTCAATGAAAAATACTATGCAGCACCTACTGGCCTCACGGAACTTGATGATTTAAACCTTATGCTTCAGTAGTAGTGAGCACAGCTGCAGGCAGGCCAGGTAGTCTCATAACACAAGGCCTGACAAATCTCTCTAAACAAAGTAAGAATTTATTATATCTGTCAGCAAAGACTCTCACCTCTCCGGGCCTCTTTTCAGAGGGGTGTGTTCAAAAGGGAGATGTGTTTGTAGCCTGCTGAAAAGAGGGACAAACACTCCATTAAACATTAAATCCTTTGGTCCCCTTCAGAACACTAAATCCTGACTCCTATAGACAAAAGACAGAACCTATACTCAGAGTTTGCAAAGTAAATGAAGCTCTGAGCTGAAGTAAGCAAGGACATTACCCCATTAACCTTGGACAGACAACTGGGCTTATATCATGGTCTGGAATCTTGCCCTTAAAATCCACAACTGCTGTGTATTACATGATCTCTTGTCTGCTAACAATTACTGCCATGTGGTAGAATGACCTTTTTCTCTTGCTCATAATAATATGTCAATTTCCCTGGGGCACAGGTGTCATCGAAAGAAGGCCTTATCTTCTACAGGAATTTTTTATTTTTAGCAGTTGGCCAGGCCAGATGGCTACCACCTACTTCAGTGCCTCTATATTCTCACTAATATTTTCTGGCCCAAGTATGAATATGTAAAAGAAAAACAGGAGAGGACATTGGGCTTTTAATACTTTGGTAGAGTGATGGATCAAAGGCCAGAGATCATGTAAATAAGACTTTTCACTTCTGAGAATGACATGAATTTTGGCCAGTTCAAGATGGCAGCCTCTTCACTTGAGCATCTAAAATTTCTAGATCATAAGAAAGGGCCATAGTGTTATGCTGGCTGGTCAGGTTGAAACAGAACAATGGGCAGTTGAGGTGAACTCATCAACCTTAGAGCCTCAGATTAAATTTGTAGCACAGATGGCAAAATATACAACATTTCCCCTTAGCTCCTATCCCATAATACTCTATGATCCAATGATGGAGCTTGGGATGCATTTAGACACTGTGCATAGGTGTATTAGATATATTGCTGTGCCTTATGGTCACATATTTATATGACTGTCTTCTCTATTAGACTGTGTCTCTGTGAGGACAAAGACTGTATCTTTGGCATCTTTGAATCCCCAGCTTCAAGTTCAGGGGCACAGTAAGTACTTGTGAATGAATGAATCATGGCAGTGTAAAGAAACTATAGGCATGAAGGGATACATCTTGAATAACTTGGTGCTAAACTTAGCTAAAGTTCTAGGATTGGGGATTTTCCTAAGTTCAGATCATCAGGTGACGAATAATTCATCTTCCAATTTTGGCTAACTTCAGCCTAACTTTAACCTACCATGTGTTTGTCTTCCTTTATGAAACTTGGATCAAACATAATGTAAGATCACCTTTAACAGATACTACTATAAAATCAAATTAGTTAGAAATATGCTCAAGATATACTTCTAGTCTTTAAAATCAGCACAAAAGGCTAGAGACACCATTAGTGACTGCCATCTCTGACTAACAACCACAGAAACACCGTTAGGTTGCCACTACCTTTGACAGAAAGATTATACAGATTTACATGTCTAACGCCAAACCCGAAGGTTTACATTTCTATGAAAGAGATTGTTTTTGCATAGTTACTGACTCTTCTTAGTTATTAAGGCAACTCAAGGAGGAGTAAACCTAATTTTACCTGTTTAATATACAAGATAATGCTGTTCACACTCACTTATGTACATAATGGGGTGGCTTGGGATTCTTGGGTTTTAGATAACTTTAAGTTTTACATAACTTGATTTCTACTCGATTTGTGTTTAATAGGTACCTTAAAACCTGACTGTGTATATACTATACTTAATTTACTATACTTTTTACCCCAGGGAGCTCAGAGTGATAGGTCAGGTATCATTTTACTCATTCCCACTACATTTCAATAAAGTGGCAATATTCTAATGCTAATTATGGCTTTGAGGAATTGAAGGCAAAGATCAGAATAGAAAAAGAAAACAGAACACAGAACAGAAAAAGTGTTTAAATTCCTGTGCTCTCTCTATCTAGCAATATTCACATGCCAAATATTTATAACTTGTGCTAGTTAGGATAACGCTAGCTGCTAGAACAAGCAGGCACTAAAATGTGTAAGGGTTCACACACAATGGAAGTTTGTTTCTTGCGCATAAAATGTCCTGAGTTGTTTAAGGCAAATGGGGAGTGGGGAGGAGGGGGTGTTCCTCATCATTCAGGGACCCAGGTATTGATATCTGGAGTTTCTGCAATCTTTAGCATTTAGTTTCCAAGGTCATCATAGTGGTTTTTTTTGTCTGGTGGCTGGAGGAGAATAGGGCAAGTGTGGGAGGTTTTATGATTGGGTCTAGAAGTAGCACACATCATTTCTACTCATACCCAGCCCCCCACCCCCCGTTAGCTAGAACTCAGCTACATCGCATTGCCAAGATGCAATTACCTTCCTGGCTAAGACATTATCTTCCTGGCTGCACAACCTATGTTGCCACAACTCCAGACCATGAAGGGGAAACAGATTTTGGGGATTAGTTAACTGTCATTGCCACATAACCTAAGTCAAAGCTAGGCTTTTCTGACCTTATCCTTTGAAGCCTTTCACCAGTCTGTCCTCTCCCACTGGGGTCACCGGGGTGATGATTTGATGTCAGGGCAACCTGGGGTCTTTTGGACAACAGCAGCCACGCTGAGGGTCACGGTTTACATGTGTTTGCTACTTGACCAATTTCTGTTAGTTAAGCCTGGGGCTTCCCAGGCCTTTAGCTGGTGCTAGTCTAATGCCTGGGTCTATGTAACTGGGGTTCAAGCTCATTCTAGTGACTTTCTGTGGTATTTCCTAAGGCATCTGCATTAACTACAGACCAGCTTGCACCCCTGTCTATTGTGTTGGTGGACCCAATAGTGTTTGTTTTGTATCATTTAAAACTCCTTTATAAATAGCTGTCTCTTGTGTAAAGTGTAATCATCTCCTACTTTTTGCTGTTTACTGTTGGAAAGTCTCTTGGGAGCTAGAAAATAACAGTTCTTCATCTTGAAAAATGTTTTTTTTCCTACTTCTAGCTCTGTTTCCCCCCCACCCCCCACACACACTTCTCATATTATATCTTCTGATGGCTTGAAAGTACCTTGAATGTACCCACAGGATCTGTTTTGATTATACCCATGAGCCAAACAGTTTTTCCAGGATGCTGAATGACTACATAAATAAATTGTGGGAGAAAACCCCACCTGATTCAGATGTCAATAACTACGGCTAGCATTTATTGAACATGTAGTATTAATACTTGTCAGGCAGAATGCTGAGCTCTCTATAAACATCATTCCATTTAATTTTTATATTCACTTTTGGAAGTTGATATATGAATTGCACTTTATACATGATGAAACTGAGGTAGAGAGGGGTTAAGTAACTTGTCTGGGCTACACTAGTTGTAAGTAGTAATACTATAAATGGAGCCAATATTTGCATAACTCCAAGTCTGGGTATATCACCATTCTGGTGTCCTGCCAATAGATTACATTCTCAAAGTTCCTATTTTCCATGGGTTCTCCATGTATGAAAACTATATAACTCATTCGTATTCTTGGAAAATAAATGGTACACTAAATAAAAATAGATATTTCAAGACATTTTTCATGATTGTCTTGTTCCTCCCATTAAATTATACACACTAAAGAAGAACAGACTTAGAATCCAGAGCACATTTCCCACCAGATGAGTCAAGATTTGCAGCTATAACTGTAGTACTTGACAGCATTGCTTAATAAAAAGATTTAAATCCACCTACTACTTTATACTCAATAACAGATTATACCATCCCTAAAGGCAAAACAGTGTGAGAAAAATGATAATATAACTGTTCCCTAGTGGGTATTGATTAAATGTGAGCATTATGAGCTCATTATGTTGGTTAATTTAGGTTGGGATTATTAACGCAAGTTAAGTTCAATTTAGCACAACTGACAAAAATCCAGGAATATCAATGGAAGGAATAAATGACACATGTGAGCCATAATATTTAAAATTTTAAGCCTTGATATATCTTAAAGATATTTATTTTCATTTACTTATTCTAATACCATCTGGAGTCAGAGAGGTCTGACACAGTGTGTGACTTTGGGCAAGTTACATAACCCTTCTATGTCTGTTTCCTCATGTTTAGAATGAGGATAATAATAGTGCCTAACTCACAGGGTTTATTATGAAGATTAAAAGAGATAATGCATATGAAATACTTGGTAATCACTAAGCAAGAGTGAGTGCTTGTCTTAGTTTGCTTGGGCTGCCATACAGAATACCACTGACTAGGTGACATAACAGAAATTTATTTTCTCACAGTTCTGGAAGGTTAGAAGTCCAAAATCAACGTGTTGTCAGGGTTGGTTTCTGGTGAAGCCTCTCTTCTTGCCTTGCAGGTGCCTGCCTTCTGACTGAGTTCTCGTGTGGCCTTTCCTCTGGGCATGTGGAGAGAAGACAGTTCTCTGATATCTCTTAAAAGAATGCTAGTTCTTATAAGTATACCAGATTTATTGGATTAAGGTCCCACTCTATGGCCTTATTTAACCTTAATAGCCTCCTTATAGGCCCTGTCTCCAAATACAGTCACACTGGCAGTTAGGGATTCAACATATGGATTTCAAGGCGATACAATTCAGTTCACAGCAGTGCTCAAAAACAGCACAATTATTTTTTTCATTACTTCATTTTTATTATATATTCACTCAGTATAAAGCTTTTTTCATAGGGATATGAGACTGCGTTAATGTTTTCAAAGTTAAGCTCAACTTAGATTCCTTGAGGGAATCTCCAGAGCAAAAGTAGTTTAGGAATTGATCAGAGTTACTGACAGAGTGAGATATTAATTTGATCTCTGAGACATGCGGTGGTGGTGGTATGTTTGCATGTGTATGTGTGTGATGCTATCTAGAAAGCACACCACAAATAAAGTCTTGAAAATATTAGTTCACTAGAATTGGGATTTTAGGATATCTTGCATGATTAAGGCTCTGATGAAAAACGAATGCTTCTTTCCTTTCCTTTTGCCATTTTTTTCTCTAGTTAAAATTGAGCCAGGTCTCTGAATTCCCATTTTGGCTGAATTGGAAATCTGGAGTTGATGCTCAACTAAATGATTTTTTTTTTTTTTTTTCATTTTGTACACTGCCTTCTTCTTTCTGCCTTATCCCGTCCAAAGCATCTGACAGGTGGTGGGACTCCCTATCTTGAAGAATCAAACATATATTCTAAAGTTTAATGCTTGAATTATTCATTTGGATTCTGGATTTTGGGGTCATTTTGCTTTGCCAACCAAAGATTGACAACACGGAGCAAATGTCAGCAAAACAACAGGCACTGGCTTCTTAGTCAAAGCAATTTTGAAAGCAAGTCCTAATCTTAAAAAGAGCTCTTTCCAAGGCTTAGAAGTGACAGGCTGCCTGGGGGTGGGGGGAGTCTGCTCTGCTGGGCAGAGCCACCTGTATTTCTGTGTAGAATAATTTTGAAAGAGCTTTTCTCCCTCTTCTTTTGGCAGGACATTTGTCATCATAATAAAGATCTGGTATTTACCAGACCCTTTTAAACAAATAATCTGAAAGCAACAGGAGGAAATCTGCAATAATTTACAATCAGCTCTTAGAGCTGTTTAGCTTTTTCACAGTGTGCCTGAAATGAGCAATATTTATAAGAAGTTCCAGACTTCCACAAGCAAACCCATTCTCCTGAAGGTGATAGCTTGCTCCTGACACTCTGAACCCAAGGCCTGGGGTTTCACATCATGTATCTGAGCATTAGGTCTGCAGCTCTCTAGAGGGCTTTATGCGGGAAGGACCACTCTGGGGAAAGGACTGTTCTCCCCAGAGCTAACATTTCTGTTACACAGGCTTCAGGACAAGTGAATCTAGATCTATGCTGGGGGTGGGGGAGGTTTGGGAAAAAAGAAGAGTAGAAAATCTGATCCTTAATTCCAATAGCATATAAACGAGGTAAGATGACATGACCGATGTACCATCAAGACCCTATGATGAAGTACTGCACGATGTGGATGCAGAACTCGTTTCAAGAGCTTTATTTCCCAGCAAAGGGAAAGGACCACTGTGGACTGAAATGGAAAAGGTATGACTTCAGTTAAGTCCTTTCATTCCTTCGGTCAATATTTATTGAATATTTTCTACATGACAGTTACTGAGTTGAGCGGAGGATGGCAATAAAGAAGAAATGGGCCCTCGTATAAAAGTGCTTATGTTCAAAGGGGGAGAGAGGCATTAAACATCTAAAAAAGAATTTCAGGTTAGAAAAAGGGCAATGAGGGAAATAAAAAGGTATTTACAGAATAAAAAAGTAATTTTTAGACAGTGTGGTCAGGGAGGTTCTCTCTGAGAAGGTGACATTTTAGCTCCTATTGGAAGACAGGAAAGATCCAGCCATAAGAACATTCAGGGAGAGAGCACCACTGAACTGGAAACCACCGATGCGAAGGGAAAAGCTGATGAAGCTGGGGTTGACTGAGCCTGACAGAGTTGTGGGAGAGGACCCAGAATTACTGATGCTGGATGTGGGGAGAGGGAGTCATTTTAAGGAAGAAAATTGACTAACTTAGAATTGTACTTCATCCTTCCACCTTGGCCCTTTACTGATATACCTTCCCTGCAGAGGTATGCTAAGTAACATGCTCAGAGCTCCTTGAAGCACAACAAATACAGTGAAACCAAACGCTGATTGTGTCCATCAACCAGTCATTCACAGAGCACCTTCAGACCTGGGAGTTCAGGTCTCTACCTCCTTTGTTTCTTTTAAAGAGCTTACATCTTTTCCATCTCTATGAGAAGAGGAGACAATTTACTGTTATGATATTTGCTTATCATTAAAATGTGAACTGTGCCTTCCTAAAGACAGTTAATGGTGTGTGTGTGTGTGTGTGTGTGTGTGTGTGTGTGTGTGTGTGTGTGTGTGTAATGGCCTTGCATCGCTGAAGTCTGACTTGGGGTAGGCCACAGTTTCCTTCCCTTGCCTCCTGCCATTCACTCATGTGTCAGTTGAGATCTGCCAGAGCCCCTCTCTAATGGTTCCCAGGGCTGTGCTTAGTTAGGGCCATGGAGCCAGGGCAGCCTTTTTCCATGGGGGCTCATTGCTAGTACTCCCTTCTCTTATAGCTCTGTGAAAGTATGACTTTAGTGTTTCTGATTCCCATTCTTTGGAAACCATTGTGAAGGGCTTTCATCATAGTACTCAGTACTGGGCCACCCAACATGGCACTGCATTCTGTCCCTGAATCAAGTGTATGTGTGGTGGTGTATTTTTTCAAATAGGTCATTAACCAAAAGACTCTGTAGCTCCCATCATAGTGCTATCTTGGGCAGAATATCACCTTGGTCTGTGTTTATTTGTAAACAGCCTCAGGCCCTGAAGTAAAAGAAAGATTTGTACCCATTAGATGTGCAGGATAAGACCCACATATCTCCCTAATTTACCCTGGAAAGAGATCTTGGTATAATTTTCTGTACAGACAACAATCTCTGCTCTTGAACAAATTGCTTCTTAGACTGCCTTCCTACAAATCAATGTGTATCTCTGAAAAGAATCCATTGCTGTTTTCCTAATGAAAGGGGAGTAAAAAAAAAAAGAAAGAAAGAAAGAAAAAAAGGATGCCAAATCTTTATAAAAGGTAACTCCTTTACGATAAAATCTTTAGAAAAGCCCTAAAGGTGGGAAGAGGTGAATCAGCTGGTCTCTAATTCATACAAGAGACACGCTAATGTTATTAGGATACTAGACAGAAATATAAACGATCTCATTAATACTCAAAGGGGTAAATATAAACATCAAATTCCAATTGTGAATAACCTAAAATTATAACTAAATTATACATAGCCAATATTTTCAGGAAGGGGATCTTTCCTGTCTCTGTGATTAGAAACAAAAGAAACAATTTTTGAGGAAAATAAAATTGATCATATTATGACTACATTGTTAAGGATGCAGTAGATCTACAAATATTTACTTCTCCCAGTGCCTTTTTAAATGCTGAATTTGAGACTCACAGTATTAAATTTGACTCTACACATGTCTTTCCTATGAGGAGCTTCACACACTTGGGGGGTATTAGCCCATCGTGGAGTGAAGAATAGAGAGGAAATTCTGTGTAAATTTTCAGGTGAGATTCAGTGGGGTGTTTATAACTCACCTCAGCAATCACCTGGATTAGGAACAGAATTGCACCTAGGAACATCCAGTCCAGGGCATTAGTCACTGGTCAAAGAAGAGGTGAGCAGTAAATCAGTGCAGCAAGTTCCATGAGGCAGACGGACAGGAAAGGTGACCAACCTGTGACCATGCTGCCCCACTCAGATCTGTATTGTCAATTATGGCTTCCTGCTGGGCACCTGAGGCTGAGGCAGTGGAGTCTAATTGCACCCAGTATTAATGGAGTGTACAAGCTCTGCTCATCACTGGGAGATTACCGGATTACCCGGGATTAAAAAAAGGGAAGGTTGTCTGATCAGCTGACACCAGGTCCAATTTAGGCTTTAACACTGTAACAACTTCTCGGATTTTAAACAAGCCTATCAGCAACTTTTCTTTTTCAAGGCTAAAGCCACCTTTCAAGGGCTTCTCAGAATTGGAAGGCAATGAACTCACAAGTGTTCCTGAGTCCATAATGGGTAGGTATCCAAGTTTCAGTTTCCTCGTCTAAAAATCAGGATAATAAAATCTATTACTTCTTAAGGCTGCTGAAAGATTAAATCAGACAAACTAAGTAAAACTCATAGTACTGCCTAGAATATAGTGAACCCTCAATAAAAATGAATAATTATCATACACCAGCAATCTTTGGTGCTTTTTACACATTATTTCCTTTTTCTGGAAATATAAGTGTTTTCTAAGAAATAGAACTTGGTCTCATTTAACTTGTTTCAGACCATGCTATAAACAGATAAAATGTATTCATCTATCCATCCACCCATGCATGCAGCAAATATTTATTGAGTCTCACTTACTTTTATTTATGCCAGGCAAAGAAGACAGACAAGGTCCCTGCTCCCATAGAATGTAAACTCTTGTGGAAGAGATAAGAATAAACAACAACCAAAGATATATACTGTGTAAAATATTAGGTAATAATAAATAGTAGGAGGAAAAAAGGTGAGAGGATGGAGAATGATCAGCAGAGATGGAAGTTGTCTTTGATACAGTGGTCAGAGAAAGCCTCTGTGGAGGTGACATCTAAGTTAAGGCAGGAATAAATGGAGAGAAATGAGGTATTTGACGATCTGGGAAACAGTATTCAAGACCAAGGGTACAGGAAGAGCAAAGGGGTAGGAAGGAGATTGGCGTTTTCAAGGAAAAACAAGAGAGCCTCAAGGTCTTACTTCACTTCTTCTGCTATAGCAGCCTCCTGGCTGGTGTCCCTGCTTCGGCTCCTACTGCAGTCAATTCCCCAAGCAGCAACCAGAGTGCTTTTTAAAAGAAACTTAAGTCGAATCACGTTATTCCCCAGATCACAACTCCACAGTTTCCAGTTTTCTGAGTGGTTTCCCATCTTACTCAGAAAAAAATCCAAACTCCTCATGTGGCTTTCAAGGGCCATCCAAGACCAGCTGGTCCTGCCAATCTTCTCTAGCACCATGCTCATCTAGTTTCCTCCTCGCCAGGAGGGAGGGAATGAGGTCAGCATGGTAAGATACCACTTAGGAGCTGTTGTAGTCAAGGTGAGGACTGAAGGACTGAGTGGCAGTGTTGGGCGGGTGGTGCGGGGTGAAGCATTTAGACTGGGGATATATTTGAGAGAAATGCTGATGATATTTGCTGAAGGACTGGCTGTGGGCTCTGGCTTTATAGCTCCTTGGTTTCTACAAGTTGTCAAGTGTTTTTAATGGCTGCTCCTAGTTTGGGCTTCCTGTTTCTCTGGAGGGATTATTCTTCTGTAGCAAACTTAAAGGTTACACATGGAAAAGCTGATTTTTTAAAATGATCAAACTTTCCCCCCATGAAATTTCATCTCTGCATGACCCCAGAATTGAAGTCAATTCTTCAGAATTGTAGTGAAACCTCAGCAACATGGGTGGATGTTCTATGGGTGGATTATTCAGGGCCTTGAAGAAGGGGTGGAAAGGGAAAAGAGATGAAAATCAAATCATACCTATCAGCATTATTTATATGCTGATACAATTTTCATGGAAACATATATTGACAGTATTGGCTAAAAATGAGTTTTGAATTATCTGTAAGTCTCTATTATTTTTACTATGGAACTTATTTTACAAGGTTGAAAATATTAAACGTATGAGAATGTATTTTGTAAAAAACAGTATCCTAGGCCTGTCAATGGCCTCCAAGACCCTGTGTAATCTGGTTGCTACTGCCTCTTTCACTTTGCTCCATTCATATTATTCTCTCACCTGGTTCCAGTGAGCTGTACCCTGACCATTCTATTTAAATTGCACGCAGCTCCCCAGTCCCATCCTATTCCCTCACTCCTGTTGCTCCTTACCCAGTTCTATGAATTCTACAGTGTGTATTCTTACCTACTATATAATTTACTTTTGCATTTTGTTTGTTTATTGTTTGTCTCACTAGGATGAAGCTCCTAGAGGGCAAAGTTTTTTAACCTATTTTGCTCACTGAAAAGATCAAGCACCTAGAACAGTGCCTGGCACATATGAGCTTCTCAGTGAATGTTTGTTGAATGGATGAATGAATGAATGAATGAATGTTTATTTTTGTATTAACACGTTAGGGTAAGGAGCAGAATGAAAGAAATTGTAGGATGAGGACCTAAGCTATCCATGCCTACCACAAATTCAGACATAACCTCCCATGAGTAGTATTCCTAACATCCAAAAAAAGAAAAAAGCCTAGTGAGGAGGAGAAATGACTGGATAGAGCTACTCAGCTGATCCTCAGCTTTCAAGCCTTAAAGCCCTAGGGGCTAAGTATCACCCTCAAGGCCTGCTCCAGTAGGAAGCAGTTACTAAATGAGGAAATAACTCATCCTGAGGAGGAATTTCTAAAATAAGGGCATCAAAAGAAGTTGGCACCCTCATTGCATCTGATCCCTCCCCCTTTGGACCAGGGCCAGAGTTCTCAGGAGATGGGGCTGGAAAAATAGTGGGGCTAATAAAAAGGTAAGTCACAAGGCAGCACTGTTTTGCGGCCTAGTAGTAGCAGGGTGTGATGGCTGTGGGGGGAGCATATTTCCCTATATACCCACTTCAGTTTGGAAACTATTGGCATGTCATGGGAAAATGGCCTCATAGGACAGGAGTAGAGAAGTTGCTCCAAGAATTTCATGCATGGTCTACTGGTAGCTGGGTCTTGACTGCAGCAGATTTGTGAAATTGCACAGTGATTTCCCCCTGGGACCACAGACCACAGTGTGGGGTCAGGAGGATTGCTAGGAGTGGAGGGATTTAGAAGAAAGCATTCTCCAGCCACCTAACTAGGGTGGGGGAAGGCCCAAGAATTGGTATATAATTTCTGTTGCTGGGGTCTTGCTATACCAAAACTGGTGTGCTTGAGGAAATTCCCATTTGGTCATGCTTATTGCTGGTGTCCCTGTCAGAATGGGGCAACAGAGGGATTTTCAAGTCAAGGAAGGTCTTTCTAGGATCTACACCATGTAGCCCTGGTTTGGTATTAATATGCAGCAGTGGAGGAAATGAGCCCCTGCACTGAGAGGTATGACTAGTATTCCTGGTCACTCTGCCAGAAAAATCATCCAAAATCCCCATGGACTTGGGAATTTTGGGAAGGAGGCAAGGACAGGATCCAGGATCCTGTCAGTGCTGGTCAGTGTCACAGGCTCTGGGTTCAGGGTGGCATGGTGAAGACCTTCCTACTGGATTGTGGAAATTACATTTGCAAAATGAAGTTGGCAGCATCAAAGTGAAGAAGTAAGAACTAAGAAGCCCATTTCTCTGCCATAGACATACAAACTGCCAGCACAAGAAATTGCTGAGTTTCCTTGGAGGCATCATGGTCCCAGAGTTGTACAACTTCGTGAAGAATGATGTCAGGAAAGAAAGATGTGATATTGCAGAAGGATCTTGTTCAAAGTCACAGGAAGCAAATTCTTTACATTAGGAAGTACTGGCCATTTGATGGATATAAACTTTGTGAGGGTCCATAATTTCCTATTTTTTTATTGTCCCAGGGCATCCTAAACTGTTTTGGAACAACACAAGGTATAAATAAGCACATGAGTAAAAATACACATTTCCTTTTTGTTTCCTCTCTTGGCAGCAGCAGGCATGCCTGACTTACTGCCAAGTGGCACTGGGGGATGGAGACATACACTGAGTGGGGTTTCCTTTTAGAGTCTGAAACCATAAGTTTGACCTGTGGGCAGTAGTTCCTAACTTTGGCAGATCTTCTGGATTACTGTGGGGACAGCTTTGAAAATTATAATCACTGTGATCCACCCCAGACCTGCCTGGAGGGTGGGGCACAGGCCTCTGTATTTTCACAAGCTCCCCAAGTGACTGTTGGGGAATTCCAAGGGTCCAGTGTCTAGAGGTTCCATGGAAGGGAAAGCCGGTTGAAGGGACCTCTCTGAGATGCTAAGAGATGCCTCTGTGGGATGTGGTGTGTGTGTGTGTGTGTGTGTGTGTGTGTGTGTGTGTATGTGTGTGTGTGTTTAGAGAGATGGGAAGGAGAGGGATAAAAAGTAGATAGTTATGTCTTGAGATGAATAAAAGGAGGACAAAACTTCACAGTAGTTCCTGCAGAACAGTCACCATTTCAGAAATCCTTTGCTTCTGGACCTTATTCGAGAAAGAAGGAAAGGAAAGCAGACTCACTGAATGCTTGCTATGCATTTGACCCTGTGCTAAGTGTATGAGTTCATTCATTTATTTATTCACAACCATGAAGTGCATCCCACATGCCAAGCACTGTGCTAGGTGTTGGGATTACAAAGACAAAAAAGACTACCCAGAGAAATATGTGCTATAATTGAGGGGAGCGTGGGGAGACTTTGGGAAGGGCTTTCAACCCATACTGGATGGGGTAGGGGATGAGTCAGGGAAGGTTTTCAAGAACAGGTGGCACTTAAACAAAATCTTAGATAATTCTAATTCTAATATTAACTACTGTAAATAGTATGGTTGGAGCAGAGAGAGTTACGGGAGGGATAAGAAGGGATAGGGATAGGGGATGATAGAGCCAGAGATGAGACTGGAGAGGTAGATGTACTGGAGCCAGGTGATGAGTTGCTTGACTTTATCCTGAGTGCAGTGGGTGATACTGAAGGAGTCAGAGTGGGTGACAACAGGATCACATTTGTGGCTGAGAAAGAACAATATGGTGGCAGCACAGAGAATGCATTAGGAAAGGGGTGAGACTCGAGATGGGAGCCTAATGGCCTGGGATGAAGCAATGGGAGTGAGAGTGGAGAGGAAGGGATTGACAGGACTGGAGAGAGATGGACGAGTCAAGGATGGTGCCCAAGTTTCTTTTTTAGCAACTGATTGGCTCATGGTGCCACTTACCATTCACTATTTGCTTTAACATAGTTCTTTGGTTTGCCTTCATAATTATCTTATGTCATTTTTAACAGATCAAGATAGAAAAGCTCTGAACAAACAGAAAAACGGAGGAAAGCTCAAGGTCTCCAGCTTGTAAGCTGGGAGATGGGATCCAATTTCAGGTCGGCCTCAGTTCTGAGACCATGCTTCCAATGCCCCAGGCACATGAAAAACTTAATAAGGCTGAAAAAAAGAACATGGCTTTGAGTAGGCTACATTCACAATAGAGAAAACATGAGCTAAGATCTGAAAAGCAGAATCCCAGAACCTGAAATTTATTCTTTACTGCAGTTAGCCTGGTGAGATATGACCTTGTTTTTGACAAGGTCGTCAATGTTCTCTCTCCAATGCTATGCAGCCTCTTTATACCTCACTGATGGCAAATAGGATTGAATCAAGATTTTAAAGAGGGAAAAAAATTGCTGTTAAAAATGTCCTTACAAAAAAAAAGTGACATGGCACATCTCATCTTAACCTTTGTCTCAGAGATTTGCTTACACCACCTCTGAAAGTAATTTGTTTAAAAACAGTTATCTTGCTGGAGGAGTTTAATAAAAATTTAAAAGTTTTTGGGTAGAAAATACATCTTTACCCAGAATCTTATATGGTGGTAATGTGATACAATGCTTTAAAGAGAGTACATTTTGGGGACTTCCCTGGTGGTGCAGTGGTTAAGAATCTGCCTGCCAATGCAGGGCACATGGGTTCGAGCCCTGGTCCGGGAAGATCCCACGTGCCGTGGAGCAACTAAGCCCATGCGCCACAACTACTGAGCCTGTGCTCTAGAGCCCACGAGCCACAACTACTGAAGCCTGCGTGCCTAGAGCCCGGGGTTCCGCAACAAGAGAAGCCACCACCATGAGAAGCCTGTGTACCGCAACGAAGAGTAGCACCCGCCAGCTGCAACTAGAGAAAACCCGTGCGCAGCAACAAAGACCCCATGCAGCCAAAAATAAACAAAAAAATAAATAAATTAATTAAAAAAAAGAGAGAGAGAGAGAGAGTACATTTTGTATTTAGGCTCTCTGAGCCACAGGGTTATACAGAAGTCCTCTGATATCAGGCCACTGACAGAAATGCAACATTCAAACCCACCTGGGCAATATATGGGTCATCCCTGCAGCCATTAGGTACATATCAGTCTGACTTTGAACTTCTGCTGTTTCTTTGGCTGGGACTGAATTTAGCCCACATGTCTAATATCTTTGAAATTATCTTTTCCTCTCAGTTTGGATGGAAGCAGCTTCCTCATTAGTGGAATAGGAAACTATTTATAGAAACAGAAAATATATAGGAATATTTGTAATATTTCTAGAATACGCTTTCTCATGCTTTGAGTTGGCTGCATATTAAAGATAGGTTTGATTTAGATTTGCCTCCTATATCTTTCCCTCAATGCTTATTTTTATCCAACTTGTCTCCCTAAATATACTTTTCCTCTCTCACTCAAAAACAAATACACCCCAGTCAGGAGTTACATTTGTTGGTTTGAACAGTTTGTTGGTTCGTCACTCCCTTTCTTGGGCTTCTACCTGTTGGGGCTTGTGCCAGGGCTCCCAACACTTTAGTTTCCACATCTGTTGGATTGCCTTCACTCACCTTGAGAGATCACTGTGAGGCAATATAGCTCATAAATGTCATCATAAACTGCTCTGCAAAAATATGTCTCAACATCTGTGATGCCAGATTCAAAAGAGCTCGATTGTGTGTGTCTGGTCAAGAAAAACAAACAAACAAAGAAACAAGGTGGCCTTCTGATGCTGAACAGCAAGGTGAGGGGCTGGCAATCTTCATGTTTCCTATGGGCCTGGACTGCATTTTCTTCAGCTGTCCTTGCTAGCAGTGAAGTGCTCTAGCATTCTTTCCCATTAGTAGCAGCCAGCAGGCTTACAGGTCAATTATTTTTCTTTTCCTTTTACTTAGAAGGGGCTTCTTTCCC
>NW_006777108.1:1479898-1483251 GCF_000442215.2 Lipotes vexillifer
GTAACCCCACCCTTCCACAGCAGGTCACGTAAATGTCTAGGCGCCACCCTCCCCCAATGGGCAGTCGGCCCATTTATGCAAGAGAACAATAAGGAGATGGTTCCTTGGCTTCTGCTTCTTTGGCAATGGAGGAGAAGGAGGTGGCTGAAGCTAGACACGTTGTACATGCCCAAGCCTTTTACAAGGTCTCACCCTATTGAGCAACAAGAAGGCGACTGTCTCCATGTTAACACCACCAATGACAATGTTAAAACTGGATTGGCTAGGTTTTTTCATTGAAATCCTGGCTTAAAGGGTGTGTCCATGTGCCTGCAAAACATAAATGGAAAGAACCAAAAGGGAAGAGAAGCAAAGTGAAATGACTCCTTTCTTGGCAAGGAAAAAAAGATTCCATTTTAGAATGAAGGCAGTTACCACTATAGCTGAACAAAGAGCTAGTTTAAAGACAATAACCAATCACTTAAATAGAGAGGTCTTTACGTCTGTGAAACTCAGTCACCTACAAACTGAACTATCTAGGTAACTGTTAATTTATCATTCAGGCCAAATGTGTTTTCTGCCATCATTTTCAAATCCTTGTGCTGAGCTAGAACCGTGCCACACCTATTACTGCAGGTACTCTTCTGCCTCTTTGCCTTTGTGCCTGCTGTTCTCTCTGCCTGAAATGTCCTTCCAGTCTTTTTACACTTGCGGAATATGCATATTCACTTTCTAAATTCTGTCTCAAAGATCTTCTCCACCTTTTCTATGCCCCAGACAGAACTGGTTGCTCCTGAGGGGCTCTGTTCAAATTATACCACAGGACTATGGTTTTCTTGAATTTGAAGGTTGTTTCTTGTTCATTTCTGTATTCTTGGTGCTCTGTACAATTCTACACACTATGCATAATTAACTTTGTCTGCTCTAACCATAGGGAAGAAGCCTGTTAGTTATCCAGACTTCAGCTAATGATGATATTTGTTAAGATGGGATCTGATTTCTGACATATGTTCTGGATTTTTGTTTTCATACAGTTTTTCCTATTTTCATACAATCTGAGGGTGAATGTGGAGGATCTATATTGCTTTAAGAAAACTTGTACTCCAAGTCAGTAAAATCTTCCTTTTGAGTAGAATCTAGGACTTTGGCATTTTGCCATGTAGGTGAAGGGAGAGAGGTTCAAACATGACTGAGAAAGCCAGTGTAGGTTGAAAAAAAAGGAGGAATGATATCAAAAAGGTAAACTTTGTCTTCAGTACAAAATGATGTTTCTTAAAATTGGGTGTGTCAAATCAAAGCTACCTTCAGGCAGGTTTTACTTGCATAACCTGCATATATTCAGAATCTAGAGTTTTGACTGACCTTAGTTTCAAAGGCAGGATTTTTGTGTGAATAAATTCTTTCACCCATTTAGTAGATCAATCATCAGTTTTCTTAAGACTCCAGGCACATTTATCTCTCTGCATTCTTTCACCTATAATAGAAGAAAGCCAGAGCTCTGAATTCATTTAGCTCCTCTCAGTGCTTTACATTTAAAAAAACATTTCCTTAAAATTAAATAAAATGAATCCACTTAATTTTTAGGAAAATTTAACATGTAAATCAGCAGAACACGCACAATTACCCATAATACTGATACCTGGAGATAACCACTGCTAACATATTTATTCACTCATTCATTCAACAAACGTTTCTTGTTATATAAACTTATTTCCAGAGCTATTTGTTGCATCTATATACCCATAACCACACTTTTTATTTACAGAAATGGGATCATAATATCCTTATTGTACTATTAGTATTTAATGTACTATTTGCACACTTCTCTCCCAGGCGTTCTGTTTTATGGATTACCATGATTCATTTAACCAGTTTATTATTATTAGGTATTAAGGCTGTTTCTAAAGTCTTGGTATTACAAACAGGGCTGTAAGGAACATTCTGTAGATACTTCTTTGTCTTCTTGTCCAATTGTTTCCTTAGGAAAATTTTTAAATAAAAAATTCTGGGAAAAAAGGAATGCAATTTTTAAAGATTTTGATGTATTAGGCTAATTTTGTTCAGAAACATGGTATCACTCTTTTTTATTGAATTATAATTGCCTTACAATATTATATTAGTTTCAGGTGTACGACACTGGTTCAATATTTTTATACATTATGAAATGACCAACATGATAAGTCTAGTTACAATCTGTCACCATACAGAGTTATTACAATACTATCGACTGTATTCGCTATACTGTACATGACATCCCCGTGACTTATTTACCTTACAGCTAGAAGTCTGTACCTCTTAATCCACTTCACCGGTTTTGCTTAACTCCCCATCCACCTCTTCTATGGCAACCACCAGTTTGTTCTCTGTTATCTATGAATCTGTTTTGTTTCATTTGTTTTGTCTTTTAGATTCCACATGTAAGTTAAATCATATGGTATTTGTCTTTCTCTGACTTATTTCACTAAGCGTAATACCCTCTAGGTCCACTCATGTTGTAGCAAATGGCAAGATTTAATTCATTTTTATGGCTGAGTAATATATATATTTTATTTATATAATATATTTATATATAATAATATATAGTATATATTATACTCTATAAATAGTATAGTATGCATAGTATACAGAATACTATATATATAGTATTTATATATATAGTAATATATATATATATATATATATATATATATATATATATATACATTCACAATTATTACAATTGAGACTTGTAGTAACCTTGTGAGGTAGAGTTGGCTATTGTAAATACTGCTTCAATGAACATAGGAGTACATATATCTTTCTGAATTAGTATTTCCATTTTCTTCAGATAAACACCCAGAAGTGGAATCACTGGACCATATGGTAGTTCCATTTTTTTTAATTTTTAAGAAAGCTCTGTACTGTTTTCCATTGTGGCTATACCAATTTACATTTCCACCAATAGTATATAAGGGTTCCCTTTTCTCCATATCCTCACCAACATTTATTTTTTGTCTTTTTGATAATAGCTATTCTAACAGGTGTAAGGTGGTATCTCACCATGATTTTGATTTATATTTCCCTGATGATCAGTGATGTTGAACATCTTTTTATGTGTCCATTGGTTATCTGTATGTCTTCTTTAAAAATGTCTATTCAGATCCTCTGCCCATTTTTAATTGGGTTGTTTGGGTTTTTTTTTGATAGTGAGTTGTATAAGTTCTTCATATATTTTGGATATCCACTCCTCATTGGATATATAGTTTGCAAATATTTTCTCCCCTTCGGTAGGTTGCTTTTTCATTTTGTTGCTGGTTTCCTTCACTGTGCAAAAGCTTTTTAGTGTGATGTAGCCCCACTTGTTTACTTTTGCTTTTGTTGCCCCCCCCCCCCCC